>NW_024039475.1:0-65000 GCF_016077235.1 Cyprinodon tularosa | reverse complement strand
TTCGCCTCGCCTCATCTCACACGCTCACTCGCCACAACTCCCCTCGCTCAGATCCCACTTTAGTCCACGCCGCTCTCTCGTTTCCCTTTCGCCGCCCCCCCTCCACCCCCCCAACCCCCCTCCTCGCCACTGTGCCGTTCTATCTTTGAATTCCCCCACAGAACAACGACCTTTCCCTGTGGTTCTTACAAATCACTGCAATAAATCCTAACAACATGAAAGCACACACTCTCCTGCTCGGACTTTCTCACAAACACACACTTTATGTTTTTTTAATACGGATGGGTGGAGGCTTTATGTTCCTTACTGATGCAGATGTCATGCACCTCTGGACCCAGATTACTCATCTTCATCTTCAGCAGCTAAGATTAGAACTTTTTCCTCTTGGTAATGTCCAATTAGCTCCGAGTCTGACGGTTTTACTGTCTTTGCCTTAAAATGATCATTCTGACTCCCTTTTAATGTTTTTTTTAACCATATAACATCAGATTCCAGCAGCAGATCCCTGTGAGGCAGAGACATGAATTCACATGCTGGACCCCTGGTTGGGGCCAAAATGCCTGCTACCTGTGTAGTCTGAAGAAGTCCAGAAAACGTACTGGAGTTGTAAATATCTGTGAATCTCTCCAGAGATTCTAAATATTATATTTCTTTCCTCCTTTCATCAATTCCTTCCTTCTGCTCCTATCTGTCCTTTTCCTTTTACCATTTCTTTGATGAGTTTCCTTTCTCCCTCCTATCTTCCCTCCATTCCTTCCTTCCTCATATCCTTCATCTTAATCATTTCCCTTCTTCCCTGTGTGCTTCCACCTCTCCTTTTCTGCTCATTCTGGTTCAGGATCCTCTGTGTCCTTCCTCCCTTTTCTTTTTTTTACTTTTTCTCCAGTGTTCTTTCCTTGTTTCATTCCTTTCTACCACATTTCCTATCTTCGTTCCTTTCTCTATCTAAATATCTCTCTTGCAGAGTCCATAAAGGCCCAGAAATAGCGGTAATCCTAATCTCTCATATCTTTATTTTTTAAAATAAATACATTAAGAACTCTAGAATATGTATCTATGGAAAAGTTGGGAATTTTCTGATGAGAGCTGCTTAGGAGCCCCGAAACTGACCTGAATAAAACCTAAACAGGAACAGGTAAGCACTAACTGGGTCACATACGGTATTCATGCACAAAATAGGGCAAAATCCATACAGTTAGTCTGACGTTACCATTATGCTGGTTCTATAACCGCACCCAGAACAGTCAACGTTCCTGTACACACAGAGGCGGTCACGCATGCGCAGACGCCGCCCTGTAACCTGCATCCTTAATCAGAGCTAAAGAGTACGGTCAAATCTGCTCCTCTGGTTTCTGCAGGCTCAGCTGGATCAGGCTGGAATTATCCGCCGACCATCAATGGCCTTCACTCATCCCCACCATCACGCTTACCTACTAATCTCCAGAGGACAGAGACAACCTTCTAAAAAAGATCCTGCTCCACAGATTGTTTGGATTTTTCTTAAAATGCTCAGAAACTGTAGACCTGTTTCTAAATCAGTGCTGATAAGCAGTTCAGAATACTGATAAAGAGAAGATCTGCTTTCTGTTTATTAGCTGAGAAACAAAGAGACGCATGAATGAAAATCAACTGGAAAAATCTGGAACCTCCAATATTTGGTTTTAAAGGAAAAGTCTGGTCAGCAAGGAATAATCAATGGATCATTATCTATACCTGAAAACTAATACATTTGCAGTGATTTAATGAATTTAACATTAATCAATTAAATTCATTTCAGTTTATTTCTATAGCGCCAATTCACATCATGTCATCTCAGGTCACTTTCCAGTTCATCAGATCATCCAGTCAGATTGAGTCAAAGTTTTCTATCTAAGGAAAACCAGCTGATTGCATTTACAAGCATGCTTGTAGCGACAGGGGAGAGGAAAAACTCCCTTTTAATTGGAAGAAACCTCCAGCAGAACCAGGCTCAGTGTGAGCGGCCATCTGCTGAGGCCCACTGGGGTTCAAGGAGACAGAAGCAGACATAGAAAAAGAAGCATAGATACAAAAGGCAACTGTCAACCAGCTCCACAGGCGGCCCCGTCCAGGAAACACACAGCCAGGCAGACGAGCTCCGAGCCAGCTCCCATGTCAGAGGATGAAGAGAGCACATCCAGTTAGTCACAGTCAGAGAAACAGGACTACACTGTATCAGTAAAAAAAATTTAAACAATAATATTCTTTGAGATCACTGAGTCTGGGAGCGGCCATTTCTGCCCAAATATAGTAGCCCCTCCCTCCTGCCATCTTCCAGCAGTGACGTCACGGTGCGGTTAGCCTAGCGCCATTCTCCCCGCTTTCCAAGCTAAATCAATGGGAACTACTAGACACATCTGCAATCAACAACAATTATTGAAGATTTCCAGAGGACTTCACCATTGAAATTCACCAGAGCTATAGTGAAACTGACAATGCCCACGTGCATGGCAGCTGGATGCTGGAATACATCGGGTAAAAGTGGAAAAAAAAAAGAGTTATTCCACCTTTCTGATTCCTGATCCTCCACGGACGGGTTGGTCGTTGGATCGCCAACTTGAAGAGGGAGGATTTGCCATCGAACTTCTGGCCAGAGAAAAAACCCGTAATATGTAGCCAACATTTGGAAGAAGAATGTTTTCAAGATGACTTGGACAATAGCGCGTTGTGACAAACACCAGATACAGCACTGGGACTTGATCAACAGCCGATACCGCACCGTGACAATGTCACTAACCAGTAGGTGGCAGTAGTGTTCTTTGACAAACATGGATGCCTCCAGTAAAGCACATTCACATGAAAATTACTCTGAATTAAAAACACTGATCATTTATTGAACAGGATGGAATCATTTCAGATTTAAAGAACTTTCAGAAGTTTTTATTCCAAACATGAGCGGACTTGTTCCTAATAACATTTTGATTTGACCAGCTTCATCTAACAGACTCCTTTTTTCTGAGCAGGTCTAAATGTTGAATTCTGATTCAGACAGTCTAAGTTCAAAGAGGCGTCTGAGCGCAGTGATGCGTCCGAGAGGCCGAGCAGCCAGTCTCTGCTCCTTCCTCTTCCTGACCATCACCTCCCAGCCACGCTATCCATTAGGAAGCATTTCATCTCTGGCTCCACTTTACTGGAAACTTCTTCTGCCTACTGTCTGTGCTTCCATATGTTCCTGCATTAGCATATCCACACAAGCTCACAAAATAAAAAGAAAAGAAGAAGAATGAAGACACAAGCGTCGGAATGAAGGGAAAGAACTCTAGGCTCTCCAGGAATCAGGTCATAAAAGAGATATCTGAAACATATTGCCGGTGCGCAGAAACTGCTGATCCAGAGTTGCAGCAACATCTTTTCTGCTGCATGATTGCCTCTGCAGCAGCAAACAGACCCAACTGGGCCACACCAGGGCTGAATGCACATCCACATTGACAGACCTGCACACATGTGTAGGAAGTCTCTACATGAAGTGAAACAGTTGCAGGCTCCTGAATTTTGCTTTGAAAACTTGGACTTTCTCTCGGATGTGACGCTGGAATGTCTCCTAACCTGGGATACATACTTCTTTACATTCCATAGTTGCTCTTGTTCATATGGGCATATAAAGAAGTATGTCCCCCAAGCAGGCCACTGTCCTTGGTGGCGCATCAGTTTGGTCCCTCCTTTCCTCGGTTCCCACCGCGACCTGCCACCTATGTGTCGCCCCCACCCCTCCTTATTCAACAGGGAGGGGAAAATAGACCATCAGGACCAAACTGATCCCGGCTCTCATCTCCTCCTCACGTTGATCCCAAGGAGTTTTTCAGCTCTTGACTTTAGTTTAGAGCCTTGCCTCACTCCTGTCCTAAACAGCATCCTAACCTGACCCACTCCTGTCCCAGTCCCACTCCCAGTCCCAGTCCCAGTCCCAGTCCCAGTCCCAGGAAGCGGTTCACCTTGAGCCTCACATGTTAGAAGAGTTCAGCTGCAGCAGGATGCAGTGGGAAGGTAGGGGGTGAGGGGGGGGGAGTCAGAGAAAGAGGAGGAAGATGTTGGACTTACCTAAAGCAGATGTTGGCCAGAAGCATCCCCCCCCCCTCCCCTCCCTCCCCCTCCTGCCAGTTTCTTCAGCTCCGTCGATGCAGCAAAAGGAGAAGCAGAGCAGCGAGAGCGAACAGGAGGAGACTGGAAAGAACTGTCTTTCTTCTCCTCTCTCAGTGTCCCAGGTGCTGCCTCTGCAGTCACACCCCCCCCCCCACACACACACACACACACACACACACACACACACCCCTCTCCCTCTCTCTCTCTGAAAACTTTGGTATACGGCTGCCTGTCCCATTGCTCCTCCACCTCTCTGATCCATGAAGTGAACAGGCTGCACATGCATGCAGTGCAGTCCCCCCCCACCCCCGCCTCCCCTCCCCTCCCTGCTATATAGCATGTGCTCGCATTGTCTTCCTTTGGTTTACTCTCCTATAAAATCATCATGTGCAGCTCAGATTTCATTTCTTCTACTTTTTATTCCCTCTCTTCTCTCCATGCAGACGCCCTTGTGGCTTCAGTGAGTCCGGTTCACCTGGGACCCTCTCCTATTAGCCTCAACCACAAAGCCTTATACACAGACTCCCTATCCTACCCCCCCCCCCCTCCATCCTGAGATCAATACCAATTTATAGGCAAATGCACAAAGGCTGAGTTGTGCTTTTAATGAATTGAACCATTGCTAACGTCAGGCATCTAATAAAGGCTGAGAGGTGTTAAGAAAACCTACAGCAGCAGAAAGCATGCAGGGTAGGGGTCAGGCAGAGAGCTCGGCTCATAGATATTATTCATATGTACGCATTTTACTCTAAACATCTTACTCCACATACTTTCCTTTTCTTTAAAGGATGAATACACCTAAAAGATGTGATCTGCTTCTAGTTCTCCTGTAGAAGATTCAACTTTGAACCCATCAGAAAATAAAAGAAATAGAGGATCCATTATAACATGAGTTTTTATTTTAACTGGTTTCTTTGAAGCTAAATTGCATCAACTCTGTTTGCCTTTGGTTGGTGCGTATAGACCCAGAATTTCTAGAGCTGGTATGGAAGGAAAGCAAGAAAAAATCGGATAAATGAAGCGCTGGTTTTCCTTTGAAGTGGAAAGAGAAGCCAAACTGCTACATCAGGAAGTCTGTCACTTTCTGTGGTCAAACGCTCACCTTGAATGACAATTACAGCTAATCAAATCACTATCAAAGCTCCGATATTCTGCTGATGCAGCATTCGGCTCCATGCTGAGGTGGGAATATTTTTTATAGCAGCTTTACAAACATGTTTCCCTCTTTTATGAGCATTCAGCATGGCCTGACATGTGGAATACGCTTAAAAGCATTTAAAGTCTGTTTGCAGAAAGTATTCACAATCAAATGTATTTCAAAAGGAGGATCAATTCACATCAAAGTGGGAATGATCTGACTTAGTGGATTTTTGTCAAAAGATTTGAGTTAAAATGTAGAAAAGATGTTTGGTGTTTTGCTATTAATAGAGTAAGATAATAATGATTATAATTTATGGACCTCACATTGGAGAAATGTACCTCTGCATTTAACCCATGCCACTGGGGGAGCAGTGTGGGGTTAAGGGTCTTGCTCAGGGACCCAGAGTGGTAGTGTGTGGGAGTGGGGCTCGAACCCAGAACCTCTGGATTCAAACTTCTATGCCCTAATCACTGCATCTTTTAATCAGCTGACCAGCAGTGTGCAGGAGCCATCTATGCTCTGTACAATGCAGCATACCTCTACTGGTCTATTATTCCTCTGGCATTTAGTTTAAGATTAAAATGTAGAAACTGGATAACAAAGTAATGTTTCACTTTCCAAACATTTTTCCAATAATCCTCCACACGGGTTCCTGTTTATGTTTATCTAAATTTATTAACTCCTGTGTTTTAGACACCAACTGATAGTACATTAAGGGCAGTTCCAGAACTTTGTGATCTGCTGTAACCCCCTCCGCCCCCAGATATCCCCCTCCGTGTGTTTCTAGCAGTGTGTAACCAGTGCCATGGGGGCTGAACACATCAGACCTGCCCGCCCAGTAATTAAACTAAAAGTCTCTTCCATAAATCACGCTCGTCCTCTCGTGGCGACGGAACGAGGGTTTAGTAAATCACCGGCTGGGGCGGCTAAACGAGGAGGGCTTGGTGCGCGTGCAGCGGTCGACTCACAGACACATTAGAAAGAATGAAGTTGCTTCTTAACTCGAGCTGCACCCTGTTATCATCACCATATTCAAGACAGGGGCGACGATTTTGCAGGGAAGGACTGATAAGTGCTGTAGATTACCAGGTAAGGCGTCCATAGAGGAAGCATCTGCTCTGCTGAGCGACGCTTAGGTGTAATAGTGCTCAACTCACTTAAAACATTTTCATTTCTTTGACTCTTGTGAGCAAATTTAAGGCATTTTTTTTTAAAATACTCTTACATTTGTATGCAAATAGAATAAAACTTGGGAGGCGACAAAAAAAAAAAAAAAAAAGAAACAATTTAAGGTCAGATCTTCATACGCTTCAAAAAACACTAAAAAGTAAGTAATTAAATCGTTTTTTGCACATGACTAAAGGGATACATGAGTGTTGAGGTGGTTTAAAGTCTATTTTTTGTTCAAAACTAGAGGGGTAAACGGGTATTGACTATGGGTGTACTGGTCTGACGGGGTATGCTGGTCTGACAGGACAGCAGGCTGGGACACCCGACACTCTGCCACCTCCAGCATTTCCCTGCAAAGCCTATCAAGACTCCGGATGTTTGACAGACAGCTGACCACAGCTGATCTCCCTGGTATCTGCTAACTGGGTAAAATTAGCCAGGACAGCAGGAGACAGAAACAGGGAGGGGTGGGGGGTGAGGAGGAGGACAGATAGGAACACATGCAAGACACTTTTAGAAGCTGGCCTCTGCTTTAAACCTCCCTGAGGAGAGTGACACCTGCGGGTGTCCCGTCTATAGATAGAGCAGAGGCCTGGTTTGGAAAGCTGCTCCAGAACTAAGGTTAGAACATGGAGAGGAACTTAAGGACTTCTTCACCAGACGTCTCTGATAACAGCTGCCTGTCACCCAGGCTGACATAAAGAAATCAGCCTGTTCAGACCATCGGTCAGTCACCAACAGCCTCAAAGACTACAATCCAAAGCTCAAGCGGAGACACTGAAAGTCTCAGCTGACATTTCTGCCCAACATCACAAGTTTCACAAATTCAAAAACTATCCTTGATTTTAATTTATGATACTGACCAACGTCTGTCCCACCTGGTGCCACTTCTCTGTTAGACTGTTTCCAATTTGCGATACCTTGACGCAAACACCCCACTAACATTTTTACACAAATACAGTTAAACTTTAAAATTACCATTTAAAGTCTAAAGATATTACATTAAATCATCAAAGTATAATTTAACACATTCAAGGAGATTAGGTTAAAATCCCTTTCTTTCAAAGTTCCACAGTAGATCCTGGTTTTGGTGTGAAATAAATTCCTGCTTCAGTGTCTCCAGCCTCCCAGGGTGCATCAACATTTTCCCACGGTTTCCCTAAAACTCACAGGAATCCTTGTTTTTCAGGGGTTTACGTTTCCACGACTTCTGTCCACCAAACAACCTGACTGGGAGCATTTCCCAGAGCAACCTTGACCTTTTAACCCTAAAATTATCTTCTATATTTGTGAACATGTCATCATTTTGTTGTGTTCTCTGCTTGGAGAGTTTTTACAAAGTGGAAAAAAAAAACTCCCGCTTCCCTAATTTAGAATAAATCTCTTTTTCACACCAACAACACAGAATCTTCCTGTGAAGATGGACAATGTGAAGCAACCCCAGAAAGATGGCTCACAAAAACAAAGCAACTTGTAAAAACACGTTTTACAAATACCTAAGCACAAACGCACACACACTTCTGCACCTACCGTAGCACAGGTGATCCAGAGAGGGATGGCGGCCCATGCGGAGTAAGGCAATCGCTGCAGGCGGAGTCTCTCCTCCCTGAGAGCTGAATCAGCGATGGAGAGTTTAAGGATGCAGAGAGAAAAGGAGGAGGAGGGAAGAGGAGGAGGGAAAAGGGAGAGGAGGAGAGAAAAGAAAAGGGTCACTGGAGTTTTTCTCTTACAGGATAAAAAGGGAGGAAAAGGCATCAGACCAACAAGGAAATAAAAATAACCTTAAAAAAAAGGTAGCATCCCCTCAAAATTAAACAATACGCATCAATAAAGGAAAGGAGAATGGTTTGTGTAGAGGAGGGAGTTTGATGGGACGATGGGCACTGAAATGTGTCAGCCAGCAGCTGTCCGTCCCTTCGCATCACAACCGGGCCATGTAAAGTTAGAAGGAGAGACAGCTGATCGGACTGCCGGAGAAGGAGATGCAGCCAGATAGGCAGTGCTGACAGTGCTGAAGGACAAATCGGGAAGACGGACGGTGGGAGGGGTCGGCAGAAGGAAAGAGCGAAAGAAGAGAAGAGGAAGGCAGGGGAAAAGTAGAAACCCTGTGAATGAAAGAAATACATCAAATACAGGGAAAAGGAAGGGATGTTTGGGACCGCAGAACGGGAGGTTCTGTAAAAATGGGAAATGTAGAGAAGGTAAGAAAGGAACAATGATAAGAAAGAAAAAGAAAAAAGCTGCATGTTAGATATAAAAATCTCCCAGGTCTCCAAAGGCTCTGAGATTATGGTAATCTTTTAGTTAAAAATGTTCAAAAGGAACAAAGGAAAACAAAATTAGAAATGATCTCTTACTCTGTTCTGTCCGTCTTGTCCTTTCTGTCCGCACATTCCACTCATTGCCGTCCAGGGGTCAGCCAGGGCAGCTCCCCCAAAGTGAAGAGTTTAAAATGATCTACCCAACAATTAAAATGGTGCAGTTGAACAGTTGATGCTGTAGGAACGGTAGGTCATCTAACACCACCTCCAGGCTTCGTCTGCTTCGGTTTGTTCAGTTATTCAATTCAGAGTCCAAACTGGGCAAAACCAAAGTGACAACGGGAACTTCAACATAAGGGAGGAGGAGTAGTGGAGAGGAAAGCCCTTCTGTCCCAACGCCTTTATACCAGGGTAAGAACTGGACACCCCCCCCCCCCCCCCCCCACTGGCACACTTTCATAGCCCTGCTCCACGGCCTTATTTAGTGAGGGGTAGCAAAAATAGACTCCCAAGGGCTGTATGGTCGGGGTAAGAGGGTAGGCAGGGTGTAAGGAACCAGGAGGTGCCAAAGGGGTGGGGTTAAAGCCTGTTAGGTGGGCATGATGGGGTTGTTTCTAATTACTAAGAAAGTCAATGCAAAAAATAACAATTCTGTGGTAGTTTGCATTGACTGTAGCGCCCCCCCCCCCCCCCCCCCCCCCAGTGGACTTAAAAAAAAACAACACAAATATACATCAAAAAATAAATGTTAACTCGTTTGACAAAATCTGTACATTTCTTCCCTCCTCTTTAATGAATAAAAATGGGAGGGGTGGGGGTATGTCAGAAAAGGCATCAATTACCATAGCAACCAAGGACACTATGTAGTTATATGACAATGAACAATAAGAGGTTAAAAACAGAAATGTTTTATATTATATTATGTTTTATTTTATATGAATGAGTCATAACACTAGTTAAATGTATTTATGAAGTTGTGTTTTTTTGTTTAGTTCAGTTTTCATAACTGAAGACAATAAAACAAAACACACGATTTAAGACAAATATCTATCCTATCTTTATGATTATAATAACAGGTATAACAACAGGAAATTAAATGTCATTTTAACAGGCTCACACACACGGCCAAGTTGACTGTTCTTCAAAACCCTTCTAGTGACCTCACTGTAACTCTATTAAAGTGCAATCTGTTGTTAAAACTAAACCTGTTTGTAACTCAGAGTTGTGGAAGGCTAAGACTCTGTTAGCTGTTTAATTATATGGCTGGTTTTGGTATTCTCACTGTGCTTACAAATTGCTCTTAGCTAAGCTCACTAAAAATATACCAAAAGCATGATGCAACACAAATCAAAAACTAGTTTCCTCCTTCGTTTCCAGAAATAAAGGTAAGAACCCACACGTACGTTGTTGAAGAAGATGCTCAAGACCATCCTAACTTCTCTTCCACACCTCAGAGGAATGCCTGTTGAATCTGCATGCGTGAGCCCGGAGGGCCAAGTCCACCGCTTCTTTTTTAGTTTGTCTATCGCTCAAAAACACTAATTTAGTGACAGAATTAAATTCAGTTTAGTTTATTTCTATAGAGCCAATTCACAACACATGTCATCTCAAGACACTTTACAATTTATCTAGACAATCCAGTCAGATTGAAAGTTTTCTATCTAAGGAAAAACTAAAAAATCAACTCATTGACTGGAAACCTGCAGGAAAACCAGAACCAGGCTCAGTGTGAGCGACCATCTGCTGAGGCCAACCAGGGTTCAAGGAGACAGAAGCAGACATAGAAAAAAGCAAATGTTACAAACGTCTCAAGGAATTTTGTCCTTTCAACACATTGACATGAAATGAAATTCAGCTAGCTTTAAGGGTTCCTGAGCAGCTCAATCTAAAAGTATGAAATAGTTAAAATTGATATAAATAAGCTGATGTATTAAATATTAAATAAGCAAGATAAAACATGCAAATTTATGCAAATATGAAAAATAAATATAGGGGACTAAATTACAACCATTGTAAATAAAGTGTCACGGTTAGGTGGAGGTTTATGAGGACTAAAATGCAGAGATCAGGAGGCAGAGGTGAGTCTTGTAGATTTAATAAGGCAACTGAGGCAAAAATCCAAAGGTACAAAAGATTCAAAGAATCAAAAAACAGAAAACATCAGAGAAAACTCACGTTGGGAGCAAGAGATGAGGAAGCAGCAAAACAGCCAACCAGCACTGCAGAGCTGGAGTATATGTGGGGAGACTGAACCAAGACAGGCTAATCAGCAGATTGGGAGCAGGTGTGACCTCAGCAGCTGCAGAGGGGCGGGGCACAGCCCATCACTGGCACTCTGGTTCAACAATTCAGTTCATCCTCTCCAAGTAAGGCAGGATCCAGCCAATGGACTGCAGAAAATATGATGCGGCTCAGAGCCGTGAAAAGTGTCCCCAATGCAGGAACCCCAGTAACCAGGCAGGAATCTGATCCAGGTCAGGGAAACTGTTCAGAACCGGAAAGTTCTGAGATCCTGGAGTCCGTAGCCCGAGCAGGGGTACTGATCCGAACAGGAACAGACAGATCCAGGGTTCCTCAGAGCATGAAGGCAGGTTCAGAGTTCTATGAGTCCAGCAGCGAGCTCAGGCAGACATGCACAGATGGAGACAGACAAGCTCAGTGGTAGAGAGGGAAATAGACACGGTACCAGGATAAATGCCGAACTTTAAACTGGTCACTACCTTAGAGACAGGCTTATGGGAATTAAAACTGAACTCTTTCTTTTTCTCCTACCTATGAAAATGGCACGTCAGATTGAACAAGCATCGTTCATTTAGGAAAATGATCTTGAATTATCCTGTTATACATGATGCAGTCCACTTGTGCATAATTGAAACGCCTTAATATTTAATGTAAAACTGCATAATTACCGCCCCAATTTTGCCATTTAAGGGTAAAATCCCCACGCTGTCAGAAAGTTTTCATTTATAAAAAAGGCATCAAAAATTAAGAAGAAAAACTTTTCTGGCTCAGAGATCGAGGTTCTTCTGATGGAGAGATGAGCAGCAGAGTTTAAGGACCAGTAAAAGCCAAGAATTGGGGATAAAATCACAAAGGCTGTTAATCATGTTGCACTGTTACAGAAATAAAGAAAATGTAACTAACAATAATTGAAATAAAAACTAGAAAAGCACTCGGAGAGCGCAGACCTCTACCTAGCAACAAACTTTGCCCCATATTGTGACTAAAACCCAAATTTTCACTTGGTCTGGATCTTTACCAAATGTTCTGCTCTCACCTCCTTCATTCCCTCTGCTTCGTTCTTCATCAGCAGATAAAGACTGAGCAAAAAGCTTTCGTAATATGATTGCTACTGTATTTCCTGATTGTGATGACAACATCTGACATACACACATGAAAACCAGAGGGCAGCAGGTCATGTGAAAATATAATATTTGTGTCATTCTCAATACTTTTGGCCATGACTGTACACTGAAAGCAAGGTGGGGCTTTCCAACAATGCCTCATTTACAGGTTAGGGTTAGCCTGAGCTTGTGCAGGAGGTTGAAAGGTACCGGCCAGATATATTTGGGCTCACTTCTACGCACAGATGGATTCCGAAACCCATCTCCTGTAGAGAGTCTGGCCTCTCCACTTCTCCGGCGTTTCCCACGGGGAGAGGCGGCTGGCTGGGGTGGCCTTACTCGTTGCCCCCATCTCAATCGTCACGTTTTGGAGCTCACCCCAGTGAATGAGAGGATCGCATCCTTACACCTTGAAGTTGGGGACAGGTCTTTCGCCGTTGTCTCGGTCTATCAACCCAACATCGATGCAGAATCCCTGGCCTTCTTGGATTGCTTCTCTTCTTGAATGTTTCTCCAGCTGGGGACTCCATTGTTCTACTGGGGGACTTCAACGCCCACGTGGTTAGCGACAGTACGAACCTGGAGGTGATGGGTAGGAATGGCCTCCCTGATCTGAACCTGAGCAGGGTTCTGTTATTGGACTTCTGTGGTAATGACAGTTTGTCCATAAAAAACACCATGTTCGAGCACAAGAATGTCCATAAGTGCATGTGGCACCAGGACATTTTGTGTAAACTGAATTCTTGAGCTCACATGGAGCTCAGTGACTGTTCTTTCTTTTATTGCAGTAACCAAAAATCCGACCTGTGTCCCCTGGATACCTGTGTAGCGACCATTCTGTCTGTGACCATAAAATGTAATTTATAATTGCACAGTTACATGACATATAATAATAAAGGGATTGTAGGGGACCAGCCAAGAACCAGTCAAGGACCAGCCAAGGGTCCATCAAGGAAAGTCAGGACATTTTGAATGGCTACTACTGTACATCACTCATTCGAACGATTTAAGAATGAATTTGTTTGAACATTTCTAGCGTGAGGGCCAATTTTTAAACACCATGCCACAAAGCAGTTCACTAGCTCCCTGTACTCAGCTTTTTATCCATATTTGATGCATTCTACAAATGACAGGACTCTGTCTGGCACATAATAGTCTCCCGAGGAGCTTCTGTGCTGCTAACTAGTTGACAAGACAGCTGATCCTTCAGCAGTCTTTGATCGTTGTCGATCCCACTGCATGAAAAGTGAGATTTTCGTCCCCGTAAACTCCCGCAGATCTGCCTGATTTTCGTCAGTTTCCGACAATTTGCAACCCGTGGTTGTCCGCGTTTGTCGTGCCACAAATTGTCGGAAACGGACTCTGACGTATGTGGAGAGCGATCAGCTGTACTAATGGCCCTAATTAGCATATGAATGCAGCAAACCCGCGCGGCTGGCCAGGTCTGGCTTGAATAACCTTCTCAGTATTGGCTGAAACCACTATTCTCAAACAAATGAAATCGCTCGTGATTGGCAGCAAAACCACACGTGGCCACGCCAGGCTTTAATTTTCTTACTGAGTATTGGACGGAACCACTTCTTTTTAAACAAGTAAAGTCGCTCGTGATTGGTTGGCATATATATATATTTACATATAAATTTACATATATTTATTCATATATATATATTTATTCATTCATATATTTATTCATTCATATATTTATTCATATGCTGTGTATTTATGTTATCCTACACTACCACACAATTATTATGCTACCATCAAGGACATGAATGAATTTATACAGGAAATGAACATTTGCCAGGAAGCTGTTTATGCAAAGAAAGAGCTTTATTGAAACACACACAACTATATACAACGCGTATCCAAACACATGCGTTTCTAAAAATTAAAACTCCGTGAACGGTCCGTTTGCTTCCTCGGGGTTGGAGGTAACTGGCAGCATTCCCTCCGAGGCAGGTCCGATGTGCAGACGCATACTGTGCGTGGCCCTGTACTTTGGCATCGCTTCTAACCGGGACTGCAGCTTAACACAGAGTTCAGTGAGATCCGGCCTACGAAATGGCGGCGACCGTACAATCCATCCAGAGACACCGCCGACGACGCCATCTTCTTTGTCGGACATGAGGTCGACGGTGGCGGACTTCCAGTTCCACTTCCTCATCTGCCAGCACACTCTGCCTCGCTTTCAGCAGCTGAAAAAAAAAAAGACAATGAATCAGCGCACTGCGTATGGACACAACACCTCTATCAATGCACCTGAAAAATAGTCACCAAATAAAGTCTTACCCTCTTTCTTCTGGCCCGACTCCGAGCAGATTGCCTGGCAGCCTCCGCTGCACTATCTGAAGCTCCTGCGTACCGTCTCATAATACGTCTTACAGGCAGCTGGAAAAAAATTAAATGAGAGTGGTATGAATAAAAAAATCAAACGCAAGTCACAGTAACAAGGAAGGAGAAAACATTAAAACAAGTCACTTACACACAATGTCGTCTTTATCAACATAGTGCAAATCTGGACTTGCCGAGATGGCTCCGAGCAAATAGGAGGTCACCGCCTCATTGTGAGGCGACAGTATTCTGTGAAAAAAAAAAAAAAAGTACAGCTATGGTCGGTATTTATCCGTATCCACGTCCTTTTACCGCAGAATGAAAGCATATTCTTTAAATCTTACCCCTGCTCCGGTTCATAGCGCCTGCAATTAGTCTCCGAGTTGTGAAGACGGCGTACTGCTTCCTGTGAATCACAAAAAATACACTTTAATAAAGCTTTAGGCTTGGCTGCTTTTAGCTTACCTAGCTAGGCTAGGTTGTCTTTAGCTTGCCTAGCTAAGCTAGGCTGCTTTTAGCATAGCTACCAGTAATCGAACATATATTTACCGCTAGCGTGGCGTTGTGCACCCGTCTTCTCTTCCTCGAGTTCGTATATCCCGCAAAGTTGCTCGACTGCAGAGCCGCCATCTTGTCCTCTATGGACTGCAACCTGGAGTGCATCGAATTCTCCAGCTGAGTGAGACGCTCATTCATGTCGGCAGTATGCTGGGTAAGCTGACGAGACAGTCCGCTGATAGCAATCAGCAGTTTCTTCTCGTCAGTCTGCGGGCTGGCCGAAAGTTGTGGACTAAGAGCAGTTGGAGGCGAGTTGAACGCGAGACGTCGTGCAGCCATTGTTCACGTAACAACAAAATACAAACACGGTAACTGGAGATGAAGTCCTTCTGAGTATAGTAACACAAACATGTCTGCTAATATGCTGGTCTCGCGAGTAGTCGACGTGCACAAAAGCTCACACGTGATTGGACGATGGGGCCGAAGGCTCATCAGGCTCCTCCAATCACATACGACGTCATTGTTATACGGAAGGACTCGCGAGAAGAGCTCGCGTCGCTCAATTCTGGAAGGTGGCGGTAATGCACCTATAAATTGTTTGCCAAATGGTTATGGTGATTTTCTAAGTTTGGAGGATTTTAACAGGAAGTTTAGAAACGTTTGTTCACTAAGAATTTATAAGAAAGTTTAACGTAGTATCCCTGATGTCCTCATTCATTCTATTAAAAACAGTTTACTTAATTCCTTTATTCCTAGACTCCATAAGATTGAATTTGAGCAGGTGGACATTAGAGATAATAAATGCAACAACAAGTTTTTGAATCAATATTCTATAAATAATATGTACCCAGGGAGAACAAAAAGCACAGCTCTCTTACAAAATTTTAAGAAATCTATGATAGTCAAAATTAGGACAAATTATTTGAAATTCCCAATTCCTCCTAAATATAAAGAATTACAATTTAAAATAATAAATAACAGATATCCTTCAAATGAGTTTTTAAGAGAGAGATTTAAGTTTAATGTTGAGAATTGTGGCTTTTGTACAACTCAATTGGAAACAACTAAACATCTTTTTTATGAATGTAAAGAAGTATTAAACTTATGGGATCAACTTCGAACCTTTCTGTCTTCTAAAACAATAAATTTAGATTTTATTTCCTGGCAAAACATTCAATTCGGTTTATCCATTAAAGAAAAAAAATTTGGAATTTTTAATCAATATTCTAATAATTGTAACAAAGTATTATATCCATAAATGTCGCTATGGAAAATGCTCCCTCTCAATCTCTGCTCTCAAAAATGAACTTTCCCTTTTCAAAAGATGTCTGAGAAAGATGCAGAATTTAAATGCAATTAAATTGTTTGAGTTAATTGAAGAATTTCAGTTGGTAGTCCCCACTGATTATTTTACTTTAACTACTATTATTATTTTATTTATTTTTATTTATTTTATTTTATACTTTGTTCCAGCCTGTGCATTTAATTTTATTTTTCAAAAGCAGGAGTTGTGATATTTCTTCTTGTATTGAAATATTTGTTATTGACTTGTTATTTGAGATTGTTATTGTTTTCTTATATATTCAATAAAAAAAAAAAAGTGGAAATCTAAAAAAAAAAATTGTTTGCCAACCGCCATTACAGCCAACTGATTCTGATTAAAACTAATTTTTGAAATAAATTATTTTGTGTATTTTTTTTACATAACATTTGCATACACAGTAATCTAGCGTACTTTAATTAAATAAATCAATTCAAGCTAAAATGTAAGAGTCTATAATTAGGCTATACTGAGCCTGATCTATTTCTACCATCTATTTGGGGGATATTTATTGCCACACTTTGGGCCACTTAATACCAATTTAGCATGCTGACCTATGACCTTATGACCACAGTGTACCAATCTTCTGATGTCAGTGTCCATTCAGTGTCCATTCAGTGTCCATTCACCTAATTCATTTGGTGTTAATGACAAAGTAAATAGTGCTTAATGGTATTAAAAGCACTGGATGAATCAAAGTACATTATCCTCACAGCGCTGTCTGCCTTGTCTCAGTGACAGTGGTTTGTGGAAATGGCTGTATGATGGCATCATCAACTCCAACTCCATAAGGATCAGGAACTGCAGGGGCTCCTGATAGCTGCTTGTTTGCTAGATCGGGTGGACCAACAAAAGTAATAACAAATACCAATTTCTAAGGCAAGTCAAACATAAAGATTGAGACTTTCCGTTTTGTAGATGATATTAAATAACATACTTGTCTATAATATATTACCTTTCCAGAATTAAATATGTATTGTACCTATTTAACACTGGAGTTTTAATGTCATGAATTACAGGTGTCATCTTCTCAGCAGGGTTTTTTTCTGAGTGGGTAGAATAAGGATGCAGAGGGGTTGGGGGTGACCAGTGGACAAACATCTACTTACCTTTACCCAGCCTCTCTGGCTTCCTGGCTGTTCAGGAACTCCTGGAGAACCACAACGCTGTTAGGTACTGGGCTAAGTCTAGCCCAAGGATGTTCAATACCCTGAACCAGGTCGTGAAGACGTCCTCGCCTCCAAAGCTCCAAAAATACTACACTAGGCAAATAGCAAGGCAAATTTATTTGTATAGCACAATTCAGTGCAAAGACAATGCAAAGTGCTTTACATTATTAAAATATAGGAAAATAAAACAGAATCAAAGCAAGTAAGAAAAAATAAAATAAAATAAAAAAATGCAGAAACAAAAAAGAACATTAAAAACAGTTGGACTAAAGAAAATAAAAAAGGTGAACTGTTTAACTAGCACAGTCGAAGGCAATCCTAAACAAATGTGTTTTTAGTCTAGATTTAAAGGAACTCAGGCTTTCCGCACTTTTCCAGTTTTCTGGAAGTTTGTTCCAGATAAGTGGAGCATAGGAACTAAATGCTGCTTCTCCATGTTTAGTTCTGGTTCTAGGTATGCAGAGCAGGCTGGAGCCAGAAGACCTGAGTGGTCTGGAGGGTTGATACACTGATAGCAAGTCTGTGATGTATTTAGGCGCTAAGCCATTCAGAGATTTATAGACTAACAGAAGTATTTTAAAGTCTATTCTCTGAGATACAGGGAGCCAGTGGAAGGACTTTAGAACTGGGGTGATGTGCTCTACTTTCTTAGTCTTAGTGAGGACACGGGCAGCAGCGTTCTGGATCAGCTGCAGCTGTCTGATCCACTTTTTAGGCAGACCTGTGAAAACACCGTTGCAGTAATCAATTCAACTAAAAATAAACGAATGGATTAGTTTTTCCAGATCATGCTGAGACATTAGTCCTTTAATCCTGGAAATGTTCTTCAGGTGATAGAAAGCCCACCTTGTAATTGTCTTTAAATGCTTTTGGAGGTTCAAGTCTGAATCCAGCACTACACCTAGATTTTGGGCCTGATCAGTGGTTACTAGCTGAAGCGACTGAAGCTGTGTGCTAACTTTCTATCTCTCCTCTATTGGTCCAAAGATTATTACTTCAGTTTTGTTTTTATTCAGTTGAAGAAAATTATGGCACATCCAGGCATTGATTTCTTCTAAGCATTTCCTCAGTGCTTGAATTGGTTCATAGTCACCTGGTGACATGGTGATGTAAAGCTGTGTGTCGTCTGCATAGTTATGGTAGCTGATGTTGTTGTTTTTTATTAACTGAGCCAGAGGGAGCATGTAGATATTGAATAGGAGGGGACCCAGGATGGACCCTTGGGGAACCCCACATGTGATTTTTGTCCTCAAAGTTGCCTACTCACACAAAAAAGTCCCTGTCCTTTAGGTAGGATTTAAACCAGTTAAGAGCTGTACCAGAGAGGCCGACCCAGTTTTCCAGGCGCTCTAACAAGCGATCTACAGTGTCGAATGCTGCACTGAGGTCCAATAGTACCAGCACTGTGGTTCTTCCACAGTCTGTATTTATACGGATGTCATTAAACACCTTAATAAGGGCGGTCTCTGAACTGTGGTGAGCACGGAAACCTGACTGGAACACGTCAAAGCGGCTGGTCATATCTAAGAAAGTGTTTAATTGTTGAAACACTGCTTTTTCAATAATCTTACTGATAAAGGTAAGGTTTGATATGGGCCTGTAGTTCTGGAGTAGTAGTGTGTCTAAACTGTTCTTTTTCAGCAGTGGTTTGATATTTGTTGTTTTTAGGGACTGCGGGAAAACACCTGACAGAAGGGACGTGTTTATTATCTGAGTAAAATCAGACACCATGACAGGCAAAACTTTCTTAAAGAAAGGTGTAGGTAGAAGACCAAGGCAGCAGGAGGAGGAACTTAGCTGCTGAATGATTTCCTCTAAGCTTTTATAGTTTATTTGGCTGAATTGGGACATTTGGTCAAGATCAATTCCAGTTGGAGACAACTTTGGTACTGAACTTGATATGGATGTATAAACTGATCCTCTGATCTTTAGGATTTTCTCAGTAAAGAAATTAGCAAATTCATTGCAGGCCCGGGTGGAGTGGAGTTCAGGAGCCACGGGCACAGGAGGATTTGTTAGCTTGTCGACTGTGGCAAATAACGCACAAGTATTATTAATGTTCTTGTTAATGATTTCAGAGAAGAAAGATTCTCTTGCATTTTTCAGTTGTAAGCTATATCAGTAAAGTCTCTCTTTATAGATGTCATAGTGAACCAGGAGTTTCGTCTTTCTCCACCTGCGTTCAGCTTTTCGACACTCCCTTTTTTCACTTCTAACTGCTGGAGCACTTCTCCAAGGAGATTTTTTCTTTCCAGAAAAGACTTTCACTTTAATTGGAGCAATGCAGCTAATGATGTCTGAGACGTTAGACTGAAAGTTATCTACTAGCTCATCTACTGAGTTGCACCCCAAGCTTGAAGTAGCAGAGTAAGCTTGAATAAAAGTTTCTGTGGCATTTTCCTTAAAGGTGCGTTTTCTTATGATGTCCCTTTGGCTAAATGAGGCACTGGAAATGATGCCCTCAAAGGTAACAGAAAAGTGACCGGATAGGGCAACATCAGTAACACTGACTTTAGAAATCTTCAGACCTTTAGTGATGATCAAGTCTAAAATGTGTCCCTGTTTGTGCGTTGGTTGTTTAACATGTTGAGTTAAACCAAAGTTTCTAAGTGTGTCACACAGTTCTTTTGCACTTCTGTCTTCAGGGTTGTCAACCTGAACGTTAACGTCTCCCACAATAATTAAACAGTTATTATCATTAAAAAAGTTTGACGTGGACTTAGGACGCCTGTAAACATTTAGAAACATCGTTTTTACCTGGAGAGCCAAATGTTCAAAAGAGTCAAATTTTCCCAAAACACCTTTTTACACTTCAGTGAGTCATTAAACAATGTTGCCACTCCTCCACCTTTCCTTTGCTGTCTGCTCTTGCAAAGAAAATTGTAGTTTGGAGGAGACGACTCCAACAGAATATGTGCTTCATTAAGTTCATGTAACCATGTTTGTATTAAAAACATAACATCAACATTATTGTCAATAATAAAGTCATTAATTAAAAGGGATTTTCCTGACAGAGATCTAATGTTTAATGAAGCCAGTTTATATGAATTAGTGGTTGATGTTGTCTCTTTGGCAGGCTGCATCTGACAGTTTATGACTCTTAAGTGTCTGTTCCTGTTTGTTCCCATTTTGTTTTTCTTATTTCTGCCACGTATCATCACAGATATTCCATAAGCTCCGGTGGAAGGTCCAAGCTGATGCTGGAAACTGTTATATCTGATAAGCTTGTTGCCAGGGCCCGGTGTGTATCACAGAGAAGTTATCTGAAGGTCCTGACGTTCCGTGATATGTAGAGGAGGATCTGGGGCCCTGCTGCTTTTAGAAGATTGTCACATAGCTGCGGCTTTCAGAATGGCTATGTGGAGAGGATGTCAACTGCAGGCCAATCTTAAAAACTTTGTTCATGTTATGATAAAATTCCAGAAAAGGAAGATCTGGGCTTTGTGGGGGAGAGGGGGAATTGGGTGCAGTCTGGACTGGTGTCTGTGGGGAAGGGGGTTTTTGGTTCTCTTTGGAATTTAAAGGGGAGTCCTCTTTTTGTCCTGCTGAGATCTGGGATGAATCCTCCTGTAGTTCTGATGTAGGCTCTTTCTGGCCATCTTTATCTTGGCTTGTTCGGGCTGTACTGGGCTTATCCTTTGTTTAGGCACTGGTTGAGCTTTGTTTTGGAACAAACCTGATGGTGCATGGTTCACAGAATAGAAAATGTTTGATATCAGCCGTTTCACTCCTGACCTATTTAAAGAGAAACCATCTCTGTTGAACAGATGTCTCCTCTCCCAAGAGATGTTAAAGTTGTCTATGAACGTTACAGCTGTTTGTTTGCATGTTGTATTCAGCCATTTATTTAACATCAGAACTCTGGAAAACATTTCATCTCCACCATTAATGGGCCCCTGAGGGCCGCTGAGAAACACCTTGACATTAAAACCATCAAATAAATTCAGCAGACGAATGTAATCCTCTTTCTGATTTTCTCAGGCCTGCGTCGCCCAAGGCTTCAGCTTGTATGATGAGTTTTTTCAAGGTCGGGCGTTTTTTCATGATCTCTGGAAGGATGTCTGATACATTAGACACCAGGCCACAGTTCAAAGGGGTATAAATAAACACTTTTGTGTTTTTCTTGTTACAGAAATGTTTAATCCCACTTATAGATCCACTGCATAATATCAGGGTCCTTGGCCCTGTGGCCTGGTTTTTCTCTGGTAGCTCAGAGTGAAGATTGTTGACATACCTTTGATTGTCATTTGATCCTTCTGGGTCTCATCTTGGAGTGGAGCAAATCTGTTTTGTAACAGAATTTCAACATTTCCAGCAGGTTTATTCTATCATTTGTTGTGAGAACAGCCTGTTTTTGTTTCACTTTTCTTGGGACATCTCTCTGTGGTCTCGGCCAGTTTTCTGTGTCTAGGTAGGTTCGTTGATCCTTTGGTCTAGCACCCAGAGTGGTCCAGGGATTCTCATTTTCCTCTGGGAACTGTTTTTCCGCTGAGTGGTCCCCATTGGGAATCACAGGCACATGTTTCACTTCCATACGCGGCGTTTACATCATAGTTCACTTCAAGTTGGTGGTTTTTCAGCTTCACGAGAGCTATTTTCTGTAGAAGCTTGTCAAAGTCCTCTGTGCTGCAGGTAGGCATCCTTTGAATCGGGTGGTTCTTCTCCATATCCACTTTATGTTGAAGTCTTTCCATAAGAGTGTTTTTCATGAGAACTGCCTCCTCAGGGCTGTTGTAGAGTCATCTTTTTTGGAATAGCTGAAAACTAAAATAGTCCACATGGGGAAAAAAATCTAAATAAAAAATAAATCAAAGAAAATAAATCAAATATCTAAATCCAACTTTCTGTAGTTTTGGTTAAGAGATAAAAAGGAGATACAAGGACCGGAAAGTGCAAGCACGCAGGGAACAGAGAAAGAGGGTGTGCACACACTGAAGGAGCAAAGCAGAATGTACCATTTTCAGTAAAAGAGGCAGAGGAATAACTGAACATCTGTCAAATAGATCAAGTGAGGGGAGAAGAAGGTTGGGAAAGAAACAGGGAAAGCAGAAGGGGAGTTAGTGGCTGTACTAAACTAGCACTAAGCTAACAAGTAACAGTTCAATATCTGGGCTGCAGAGAAAAGACTTCACGGAAACGCATCCTGAATGAAACCATCTGTTGTTCACAACCACTGCCAACCCACCTCCCATGACTTTAGAAAGCCTGATGGAAAGACACTTGATTTGGAGATTTGATCTTACCACCATTTTTCTAGTAATGCTGGGTTCACACCGGACGCAGCAGGCGCGACAGAAGCAGCGAGTTTACATGCAAAGTAAATGGTTGACGCGCATCAAGGCGCAGCAAAAGGTCCCGCAGCGCGTTTTGAGCAGCAGGCGCAGCGCATCAGGCGCGTTTAAGCATCTGATGCGCCGCAAACGCGCTGCTGCTCGAGATGGAAAAATTTAACTTTTTGCTGCTCGACGCGCCGCATCAACCAATCAGAGAAGCTGATCTGGGAGCTGGCAGAGAGACAGACACATCGCTGATGACACAGAGCGCTGTGATCACTCCTCTGAAACCGTTTATTGACGCATAAATTGACTTAAAATGCAGAAATCTGCCGGCAGAACATGTTCGCTTTTATTATCCTGCTGCCTGCAATTTGGATTATTTAGATGAAAAACACCTACCAGCTGCCGCGGTGAACCGCGAGGAGGCGACCCGGCCAGAGGCTGCTATTGAAGGGATTCCTACTGTCGGTGCACCGCTGGTATGTGGGGGTCTGAGCGGCTCCGACAGAAATAATATTGAAAGGCAGGATGGTAATCTGGATGAACTGACTGCACTGATTACGTTTTCAGGTATATTTTCTCACTTAAAAACATATTAAAACTGCTTTATTCCCACTGATCACAGCAAATATAGGTGCAAGGCAGAGAAAGGATAGAGTAGCTCCGCCCAACACGCGTCAGACACACTTTTGCTCCACGCAGCCAGAGCAGCAAAGCTGCTTCAGTCGCGCATCAGAACTAACTGGTACAAGCAGCAAAAAGGAAGCAGCAGACGCGATTTTGCTGCTTCCGGTGTGAACGTAGCATAAGACACGTCATAATGGTTTTCTGTATTCTGGCTGGATCCTTGGCTTGGAGTTTTCTCACTTTTTTCTTAAATATCTCACGTTGCCTGTAAAGATTTATGTATAAACAGATGGCTTGAATTTCCTCTCTTGACTCCATGGGTGCAGGTTTGCATGGGGACCATAGGGACTTGTCCCTACCAAAATTTTGGCCCGACCTCCTTGTCCCTACCAATAATTCTATGTGAATAACATGTTTATAATTTACAATACAGCATTGTTGCAGCAGTTGCTTCTTTTCTCACAACTTGTATATTGAAGTCAATATTTTAAATTCTCGATGTCAGTTCCCTTTATAATTCCCACGCCGATGTAAATACAATAAATCTATTTGCATTCCCTTGAATATGTTGTTTTGCTTTGTTTTACAATACAGAGAATATCAGCATATCAGATAAAAAATAAGAGTGGGTTTTACCTCTGTTTACCTCTGCATAATACCTTTAGAAAACACCGGATAAATACACATGAAACAAACATATTAAGACTATATTTGGTTAAAAAGAAACATGTTTACCTTCCGTCTTGGTCACTGGTTAGTTCAAATGGAACCCCTATCAAAGTGTAAGGTTGTCCCAATTTTACATTATTCTGAGCCACTCGTGCTTCAAACATTAAAGACTGCATCGTGTGTGTGTAGTCCTAATAAAATTTGTATAAATGTAGCAAAAAAAAAATGCTGTTTTCTCTTTGAATGAAATGCGCCTTGATGCTTATGTCAAACATTAAAGAAAATAGGAGCCTGCGTAATGCATAGGACCGATGACATCAGGCCGATTCAACTTAAGACTGACAGTGTCCCTACCAAAGTTGAGATCAAACCTACGCCCTTGCTTGACTCATTACACTTGCTATGCATCCAGAGCATCTCCCTTTTGACTCAAATTGAGCTTGGGGGATTTTTTTAAGTATAAGATTTAGCTTTTAAGAGATTGATTAGCTGCTCCCATGTTTAAAAAGACCAGTTTATTATGGCTACGATGGTTACACATGATAGCCAATGCTAGAAATGAAAGTATAGTAGCAGCCATTCAAAATGGCCATTCCCAATCAAAAGGATGCCGGATGGCAGGAAATCCCCTCCAACTTCCAGCCACTGGCCTTCTCCTTGGCATGTATATTTGTACTCTGACTCCACTCTTTCACTGAATTAGAGGATTTGACCAGAAGATGAAGCTTCTCTTTAGATCTTAATGTCCACAAATCATGACAGAAAGAAAATTTAAATTGATTACAAGGAAATTCAAGGGGACCAGCCAAGGAGCCATCAAGGAAAGTGGAGAAATTTTGAATGGCTGCTACTATATATTGGAAAGAATCCTTTTAGCTTCACAGCATCCAAAACCGTAGAGACAAAACCACCAAACCAAACCAGAATAAGACAGAACCAAAGTTCGTCTAATGGGAAAATCAGACTCGAACTAGCAGAGCTACTCCAACGTGTAGCTAGCTTCAGCAGCATAATTCTGGAATTCAATGGTGGCTTCGATCTTGCAAGGGTCTCTGCTCACTTGTTGACCTTAAAAGATGAGTCTGAGGAAGGTTATGGACTTAACATGGAACTTACACTTCTGAATGAATAAAAAGCTGCTTCCTGTCTGTTGCTTGCACTATTAATTAGGGCCAAGGTCCCCCACTGACATTTGGAAAACACCCCCTTAAATAAAACCATCTCAACACATATTGAATCTAATTTCCTACTGTTGTTTAACAGTTCTAATCTCTTCCATGGTGCTCTTCTTTTGCAAAATGTTGCACTATTCTTCTGTATTCTCATCACTTTTTGATACAACTTGCATTTGTCTATTCCAAATTATAAGAGTTATTTATGTCAACTGTTTGTTTTTTCGTCTATGTGTTGCACCTTTCCACAAAACCAAATTCCTTGCATAGCAAAACAGCACTTGCCAATAAAGCATTTTATAATTCTGATTTTTTTCTCACCCTGTTTACCAACGATTTCCACTTATGTGAGTGCCATCTGTGATGGTGAATGGATTGTGAGGAAACCATCAGACACGTTGAGATGGATGTATAGAAATACAAAAAAAGAAAAAAAGGGTGAAAGTGCCCAGAAATTGAGAGGAGAGGGAAAAGAGATTGTGAAAGAAAAGATATTGATTTCCACCTTAAAGAGCCAATCTCCGCTCTTCAGGAGCTCTGGGGACGACGCATGTATCTGTTCTGTGAGTGTGATCTGTGTTGAGATCAGGATCGAGACACTATAGCTCTAACATCAGTAACAGAGACACAAAGAGGTATCAAATGGAAAATAAAACCATTCAACTTTTCATTTCAGCGCTTTGGATTATTCATACCACCAAACCGATCCCCAAATTTTACAATGGTTTAACTTCTTTATATTCCTTATTCTGATTCTCTCTCTCTCTCTTTATTTAGAAGAGTTTTAACTATGAACTCCCTCTGGACTAATCACTGTGTCAGATTGAGAGATTGCTGTTACTCCTCCTCCTCGACCAAAATTTCTGGGTATGTGAAAAATCTACACTCACCGGCCACTTTATTAGGTACACCTGTCCAACTGCTCGTTAACACTTAATTTCTAAGCAGCCAATCACATGGCGGCAACTCAGTGCATTTAGGCATGTAGACATGGTCAAGACAATCTCCTGCAGTTCAAACCGAGCATCAGTATGGGGAAGAAAGGTGATTTGAGTGACTTTGAACGTGGCATGATTGTTGGTGCCAGAAGGGCTGGTCTGAGTATTTCAGAAACTGCTGATCTACTGGGATTTTCACGCACAACCATCTCTAGGGTTTACAGAGAATGGTCCGAAAAAGAAAAAACATCCAGTGAGCGGCAGTTCTGTGGGCGGAAATGCCTTGTTGATGCCAAAGGTCAGAGGAGAATGGCCAGACTGGTTGGAGCTGATAGAAGGGCAACAGTGACTCAAATAACCACCCGTTACAACCAAGGTGGGCAGAAGAGCATCTCTGAACGCACAGTACGTCAAACTTTGAGGCAAATGGGCTACAGCAGCAGAAGACCACACCGGGTGCCACTCCTTTCAGCTAAGAACAGGAAACTGAGGCTACAATTTGCACAAGCTCATGGAAATTGGACATTAGAAGATTGGAAAAACGTTGCCTGGTCTGATGAGTCTCGATTTCTGCTGCGACATTCGGATGGTAGGGTCAGAATTTGGCGTCTACAACATGAAAGCATGGATCCATCCTGCCTTGTATCGACGGTTCAGGCTGGTGGTGGTGGTGTCATGGTGTGGGGAATATTTTCTTGGCACTCTTTGGGCCCCTTGGTACCAATTGAGCATCGTTGCAACGCCACAGCCTACCTGAGTATTGCTGCTGACCAGGTCCATCCCTTTATGACCACAATGTACCCAACTTCTGATGGCTACTTTCAGCAGGATAATGCGCCATGTCATAAAGCTGGAATCATCTCAGACTGGTTTCTTGAACATGACAATGAGTTCACTGTACTCAAATGGCCTCCACAGTCACCAGATCTCAATCCAATAGAGCATCTTTGGGAAGTGGTGGAACGGGAGATTCGCATCGTGGATGTGCAGCCGACAAATCTGCGGCAACTGTGTGATGCCATCATGTCAATATGGACCAAACTCCCTGAGGAATGCTTCCAGCACCTTGTTGAATCTATGCCACCAAGAATTGAGGCAGTTCTGAAGGCAAAAGGGGGTCCAACCCGTTACTAGCATGGGGTACCTAATAAAGTGCCCGGTGAGTGTAAATAACTATGCACACATAATCCTCTTGCTGAAGCCAGGTTTCTGTAAGGCAACATAAATCAATCAATCAATCAATGTGATTTTCCCAAAATCAAGTCATTAACTCGCAGACTTTTTGAAGAAAGAGATCTTATGTTTAATAAATTACATTTAATAGTTTTAACATTTTTCTCTTTTCAATTTTCATTAGATTAGCAATATTTATTCCTTTAGGATTATTTTCTAATTTATTAGATTTTGGTTGTGGGCAAGACACTGTCTGGATGGAACATTGAGCAGGTAGCAGTAGAGAAGCTGCAGAGAGGTCTGTTAAACTAGGACTCTGCTTCCTGGTCTGCACCCTGGGTGGTCAGGGTTTTGGAGGACTAATAAATTCATCCACATTCCTACAAAGAAGTAGCCTGACGTAGTCCTACTCAATTCTAGTCAGAATATGAGTCTGATGCTGCTCCATAGAGCTGTGATTATGGGGCGTGTTTTGAACGAACCAGGAAAAAAAATGCCTCTGCACTCAATTGGATAGACCTACAACCAATAAGAGCAACGGAGTGCGTGACGTATGTTAAGCGACGCATAGTTGTTGTCAACAAAAATCAAAGCGTGCAGTTGCACGCCTAGAATAAGAAGATGAGCCTTGATCGCGTTTCTCTGTTCCTCTTTTAAAATTAATTTGCTGTCGATATCTTCTAGAACAGACCTAATAGCAGAATCTACTCACCTCAACTCTCCAGCGGCAGCCATTGTTGTTGTCACCCAAGCGCGCTTTGGTGACGTGGTTGATTACGTTACTGTTGATCAGATGTCCATCATCGTATAAAGCCCGCCCTGACAATTTGATTGGCCCGCCAGATATTGTGCGAGCATACTCGCGCTACTATTGAGCAATGCGAGACCGAACTTCCCGACCTCAAACGTTGTGGGCGGGACTAAGTTCGGAATGGCACCCAGGCTAACAAACAAGAGCTGCACCATCCAAATTGGGATGGATGCTGTCTCTCTGAATCAGACCAGGTTTTCCCCAAAGGATTGCCAATTATTAATGTAGCCAACTAACAATTAACATGTTATATAAAAATGTTTTACTTGAGATTCTCATTGCTATCAACCTGTTTTAGATGGGAACTGATTGTTTGGGAGCTGGTGAATTATCTCCACATGGAAGCAACAAATGACCTGGTGGGGGTAGCCAAATAAGTTCTCAATGATTGGCTAGGGGGGCAATGGCCTAACCTGACGACCCCCTAGCTCTGTCCCTGGTGTTTTTCATTATTTGCAGCAGTAGATTTCTAATCTGAACCTCTGCTCTGATCAGAAACTTTCTCCTCTGTGTTACTTGGTTCCACAAAGTGCCTCTGAGAGAAAATGCTCAGCCCTTAACCCTTTAAAGCCCGATCCAAGAATAAAGCAAAACAGAAAATTACTTTTTTTTTGGTTTGAAGTCCTTATTTGGCCTTTTAACAAAATATGTAAAAAGAAAAAAACAGAAATACATTTTTGATATTAATAATTTATTACTATGCGGTAAGTCAAGATTATTTTTTGTGTAGTCTTCTACTGGCTGTTATCAGGTATATCTGATTGTGAACAATAGCATTTTGAGCAAAGTTTTTACCATTAAATTATGCAAAAGGTGTCAGACGCAAAACATTTCAGAAACCGTATGTATCAAATATGATACATTTGGCATTACAGGGTTAAAGCTCTGGGTCTCACTGCTTACCCACTGCAATATCAGCAAATCTTTTCAAACAGACCTTTCCACAACATTTGCTAATTCAAACAACGATGGTGACAATCTATGCACATATTGTGACACTGTTGCATGACAGAACAGCAATATAACACATTTAAAGCTAAAAAAAAAAGTTACACGATATAGGCCGTTCAGTGGTGGTGCCTTTTAAAGCTGGAAATATTTGAACAATATCATTTTAGGTTGTTGAGTGGCTGAGTTGAAGGAAGGCTGTGTTTCTATCCATATGCTCAGTCTCTCTGCCTGGCTCTCCTCAGTCAGGCCTGAAGTGAGTGTGTTGATTGGTGTGTTTGTGTGTTTGTTGCCGTGTCAACAGGCACTTTGGGCTCTGTACATTCATCTGATCCGACTTGGCAAGCAGACGGAATAATAAGGTTGTGTTGTAGGACAAAAAAACAATAAGCTCCTTCAAACTCCCCTTGTCCCATTGGAGACAAAGCTGCAAGACGAAACACCGAGAGCGTTTCCTTGTTTCTCCACCTGTTTTCCCCTCCCTCCACCTCACAATGGGATGCAGTTAAAGTTCCCAGGGGACCATTACTTTACCTGGCATATGGAATGGCCCAGGAGATGAATGCTTTTTCTGCATTACTTACTGGCAGGGGAGAAGGGATGGATACAGTGCATGGTTTTTGCAGACACTTTTTAATCTGGGAAAGAGTCCTCTGATCCATGCAAGGGGAGGGATAGAAAGAAAACAAGCAGGGAGGGGCAGGGAGACAGCGAAGTACACAGAATGAAGGGGCTCACATAAAGGGTATGAGGTGTGATTGTATTTTTAATTAGCACCACTAGGGAGAAGAGGTAAATATACACCTTCAGGGTAATGCTTACCGCTGGAGAGGCTTTTTTTAACGTAATGAAAAGACTTTGATTTTTGATTAGTCTCCGCTGCTTGCGTGTTGGAATGCCTGGCCAAGCAGCTTGGCCTTATGAATGAGAGGTTTGAACCGTAGGGGGGTGGCAGCTGTCTGTTAACATACCAGCACTAAGAGCAGTGGCAGCTGGTGGAGTTTTCTCCAGGGGGGCGCTATAACTTCTAAATAGACGTATACCAAAAACCAATCAAATGTATACTAAAGTTTCACAGCATTATTTACATGAATGCCAACAACAATAAACAACATTCTAAAATGTTCTGCAAAGTGCTTTAAATCAGTCCTAGATGTCTTTATCCATGCTTTGAAAAAGGAGGCAGAGAAAGCAGGATAAAGCCTTAGCCTCATTGCATGCAGTTAGCCTAGCCTTGCAGCTAAATAATTCTATAAACCTGTCAATCAGCACCACTTTCTAACAGACGACTGTGACGTCAGCGCTGTGGAGGGAGGAGGTGAGGAAATAAAGCTGCTTTCAGCTCTGGGTGCAGGAGAGCTATTAATTTTTATCACTCCAGTATTAATTCTACTGTTTAAAAACTCCTTTGTAGAATTTAGGGATCAACTTCAGCTTTTTACTCCAGTAAAAGTGTAAAAGTACCATTTTTAAAGCTACTTAAAGTGTAAAAGTAATGCAGGATAAAATGGCCAGAGCTTTACTGCTCTACCATATTAAAGGAACATTTTCTACAATTCTGGATGATAACTTCCTTAGACTCCAGTTTCTTAGCTTTATAACTATTGGTAACAGTGGCACATTTAACTTTGCATCATCTTGAATAACTATTTATTTTGGTTTGTGGTGAACAACAAGTTGGGGCAGCACCAAGTCCAACCACAAAGAAATTAACTGTATGGATGAACCAATTATTTTGATGGTTTTATTGTTTTTAAGTACTCAACTCAACTCAATTTTATTGTCAAATGTGCTACAGGGTAAACATACAACACAGATGAAATTTCAGTCCTCTCAACCCCACGGTGCATAATAAAATATATATATATATATATATATATATATATATATATATAAAACAACAACAACAGGCCATAATGAAAATTAGCTTAAATGAAGCAAAACTAATGAGTGTATTTTTAAATTTAAGGAGAAGAAAGTAGAGATTTTGCAAAAACAATGTAAAGATTAGTAGTAGACTTAGACTTCTTTATTTGTCATTTTGTATGCACACAGAACGAAATTGCGTTCCATACAGCTTATGAACATTGCATTGATTCAAATGAGATGGAATACCTTTCCGGATTGTTACACACGAGTTATACAAAATGTGCAGCAGTGGTCAAAGTGTAAACAGTATAGTGGATAAAAACAGTGTGCAGTAGTAAAGAGTTATCTAAAAAATAATTACTGCAGTGAATTACAGATAGGCAACATTTCTACTTAAGTGGTGGAACAAAGCATTTGTACTTTGTTACTTGACACCTTTGGTGAGAGTTTCAAAGGTCAACAAAAAACTCAAATGATGGGAACAGAGAATTTCTGCATAATTGACTTTAGTAGCCACTGTTATGAAGGAAGTCACCTCCAATAATTAGAATCAAATTCCACTTTTTTGTCCACTGAAAAACTACCCTACCCCCCACAAATAGCAACATGTCCACACTTTGCAACAACTAGCCCTCATAGTGATAGTAAAATTGGAAAAATGGTCCTCACTCTGAGGGCTAGACATGTACACACAAACACACACACACACCAAAAAAAAAGCAGTCCCTCTGGCTTTCAGGTCAATGAGAGTGAAGACTGTTGTCTAATTAATATTCAATGTTAGGAAACGCTGCCTCAGCAGACTGGAGCCGCCAGATGAACCAATATAGACATGTTGGGTTTAGGAGAGCAACGTGTGGCCAGCAAAGAGATTCAGTTGCACCTCTATTGAAGTTCTTATCAGTACTCAGATTGATATTTTATAGTAAAGGGGAATTTTGTTCATCTTTCATCTTCAGTCATTAGTGGGCTTCAAGTCTTTGAGCTTTAAAGAAAAAGTCTGTTCAGCAAGAAATGACCAATGGATCATTATTTATACCTAAAACTAATACATTCACTATGATTTAATGAATTAAGTGTTAATCAGTAAAAATATAAAAACAATCATTTTCATTGCGATCACTGAGTCTGGGAGCGGCCATCTTTGCCCAAATACAGTAACCCCTCCCTCCTGCCATCTTCCAGCAGTGACGTCACGGTGCGGTAAGCCTAGCGCCATTCTCCCCGCTTTACAAGCTAAATCAATGGGAACTACTAGACACATCTGCAATCAACAACAATTATTGAAGATTTCCAGAGGACTTCACCATTGAAATTCACCAGAACTATAGTGAAACTGACAATGCCCACGTGCATGGCAGCTGGATGCTGGAATACATCGGGTAAAAGTGAAAAAAAGAGTTATTCCACCTTTCTGATTCCTGATCCTCCACGGACGGGTTGGGCGTTGGATCGCCAACTTGAAGAGGGAGGATTTGCCATCGAACTTCTGGCCAGAGAAAAAACCCGTAATATGTAGCCGACATTTGGAAGAAGAATGTTTTCAAGATGACTTGGATAATAGCGCGTTGTGACAAACACCAGATACAGCACTGGGACTTGATCAACAGCCGATACCGCACCGTGACGTCACTAACCAGTAGGTGGCAGTAGTGTTCTTTGACAAACATGGATGCCTCCAGTAAAGTTAAAAACACTGATCATTTATTGAACAGGATGGAATCATTTCAGATTTAAAGAACTTTCAGAGGTTTGGATTCTGAATATGAGCGACTTTTCCTTTAGATGCTTTCTTTCGATCACTTTAACTGAGCCTCTCAATAACATTTATAATCCTTCTAGTTAGAGGAAACATGTTGATGAAATTTAAAGGTTACTTTAGGCTCAACCAATTGGTGTAAATAATTTCCTAGTAGTTTAAACCTAAAAAATTTCAAGATTTTCAAGATTTTAGACTTTTTTTCAGTGTAAACATAATAAAAAAGCCTTTAAAAACGTACATAAATAGTGGATTTAAGGCCTTTTTTCACCGGCTGTATGGAAAAGATTACATTCATCTTTGCTCCTCTCATTGCTTTTGTCCTCCAGGTGACATCCATTTCTGATACATTCCAGAACGCGTGGAGCGCCTCCTGTAGCTAAAATGAACTATTGCATGACAGTGAGCGTCCTCCAGCTCTGTTTCACTGCTGTTATGATTTAGTGGCGGCAGGAATCAGCCAATCTTAGAACTGCAGGCTGAGTTATGGGCAGCAGACAGCTTGCAGTGTAGTGTGTCGGCTGCAAATCGATGAGAACATCTAAATATAAACTTGTCTCAAGTAACGCTGAGCAAATCTTTTAGTTTTTAATAAGAATCTCAGCACTGGTTGCCAGCGTCCACAGAAAGGTGTGTGACGCTGCTGAGAAGACGATGAGTGTTGATGATGTTCCTGCCCTGCAGATCTTTGACTGAGTCATCATTCATGACATGGAGATAAAGGGGATCTCCTTCCATCGCCACTCTCACACAGACATCAACACAAACACCCCCCCACACACACACTCCAATACGCACACACAAAGACAGTGGGAGTAAGAGCTGAGGATGATGTCACAGTCAAACAAGACGGGTTCAGATAATTTGGTGTTTGTTTACAGTAGAGATAATTTGACATCTTTGTATTTATAACTATCAATTCATCAACAAATATTAATGCAAGAAAAAAAAAATCTAAAAAAGGAGAAGAAAGTAATGTAAAGGTTGGAAGAGGACAACGATGGACAACACTGTGAGGAAAAAAGCCTCAGACCTGAAACTTCAGACTCTTTTTCTGCTTAATGGAGCCTAAGCAGAAGTCCGCCTCTCACACAGGCGAATCAGCTTCAAACCACACCTCCACTAAAGCTAATCAGCATCCATAGTTCATCTTAAAAGTGTCTCTGTCATGGTTTTATCAAGAGCTCGGACCCACATGCAGAGAAACCAATTCAGAGAGACCAGGGGAAAGGTTTAACAGGTTTATTGAAGAGATAATGCTGAATCAAGTGTTGCTCTGAACACTGCTCTGTCATGTTTGGTTTCAGGTTTCTAACCCACATGCAGAACACTCATCAGACAGGGAAAAAATTCAAAGGTTTATTGAATAAATACTCTACAGAATATAAACAGTTCCAGGGGATAATCAGATCCAGGACTGGTCACGACTGGGTACACTGCAGAAGGGGTCAGAGGAGTTAGCAGATGTCCAGGTAATTTGCAGAGCGGCAGAGGGGGGGAACCAGGAGGGTCCAGAGGCTGTCGGCAGGCTGAGGGCTTGGCGGAGGCAGAGCTAGGTTTGAGTGCTTGCAGATCTCAGATTTGAGTTTCCTTTCCAGATTCTTCAGAGAGCAGGCAGGCTGGTCTTTGACAGGTTTGATTCTTCAGGATTCTTCAGAGATCAGACAGACAGATTTCCAACAGAGAAACTCTTCAGGGTTTCTGGTTTCAGACAGATTCAACCTGGGAAGCAGAGAAGACAAAACAGATTAGGTTCAGGTTCAGGTTTTCTGGGAGTCAGAGATTCAGACAGGCTGGTTGGCTCAGGCTTGCTAACCATAACTGGCAAACACTCTGGCACTGGAGTGATGTCCTCTGCCTCCTTATATACAGATCCCCTGATGAGCAGATGAGCAACAGGTGGTAGCAGGTGAGCACAAGCCCTCAGGAAGGGATCGTTGGAGCCCTCCAGTGGGCAAGCCTCTGGATCCCAACAGACATCAGAAACCCTCAGAAAGGGATCCTCGGCGCCCTTTTGTGGGCAAACCTCTGGATCCCAACATGTTCAACCGGAACTGAGAAGTGAGGGGAAGACACAGTGGTTAGTTCAGGCTCAGTAGGAAATTTGGTTCTTGAACTTGAAGAGGAGAATTTAGAGTTGCTGACTCACATTTCCAGAGAAGTTGTTGACTCTTAGACTCCAGTCTGTGTGCGGTAGTTCCAGTATTTGCCTGATTCGGTGGAGGGCGGACAGGGTTTACCCAGAATGCGGTTGTTTGTAGGTGAATGGAGAAGCTGACTGCCACTCAGATTTCCTGCGGTACTTGAACGGGTCGTAGTGGAGAATAATCCCTTGCTCAGTGTGAAGCTCAAACGATCTCTTGAGGGGAAGTGGATTCACAACAAAATTAAGACTCAGGTTGTCAAGAACTCAGTTTGACTCAGCAAAACTCAGCTTGGCTAGCATACCCAAAGCTGGCAAACACTCTGGCATCAAGGTTAGTGGCAGTCAGCAGCTTAAGAACAGTCCGTTAACGAGGAAACCATGAGCAGGTGTGTGAGGAGGCGGACCACAACCAGGCGCCTCCTGGTGGAGGAAGGGAGACAAACACAGAAACACAAACACACAGACAGGAATCCTGACAGTCTCCAAATCCACATCTCAGTCTGCTAACCAAAGCGCAGGAATTGGTTGCACTACGTCTGAATTCTATTCAGATGACCCCGTTCCAACCCACCTCCATCCCCTCCGCCACCAACGCAGCTAAAGCTTCATCAGAGCGTCATTCCTCCCAGACTCTTACATCGTTACCTGTCCCATCTAAACCAGTCCGGCAGAAGTTTGCCATGTTGAGCCTGGTTCTGCCAGAGGTTTCTTCCCAAAGGGGAGTTTTTCCTCTCCACTGTCGCTTCATGCTTGCTCATCATGGACAGGTTCATGCCAACTGTGTTATCCAAACTGGGCCTCTATCTTCAGGTCCCGTAGTCAAGCACTAGTTCAACTCACGCAGTCCAGTGGATCTCTCCAACCAGCAGTCTACAGACTGACCAACTTCATCCTCTCCCCTCTACCTCCAGTTTCAGGCCTGGGGGGGAAACATCACTGTTCTTTACACCTGTTCATGCAGATCAAGGCAAAATACAGCGCTAAAGTTTCCAAAACATTGTCAAAAAGTTTTTGTGAATTTTTCCAGATTTAAAAATGTTTATATAATACATGAAAAACGTAATTAACAAAAGTTCAGCAAAATATGGTCAGACAACATTGATGAAAATACATGTGTATTTTCTAGACAAGAAGACTTTTTTAATTCCTTCAACAGGTTATGTATTTTTATATTTCTTTTTTAAAATTAATCAGTGGTATGAACTATATTAGAATATCCATACTATTTTTGTGATGACAAAAATGCAAGCAAGAAAATAAATAAATCAGTGGCTAGCAGGGAGGAAAGCCAGCTCCTCTGGGGGAATCCCAAGGGACTTCCAGGCCAGCAGAGAAACATAGTCCCTCCAGCGTGTCCTGGGTCTCCCCCTGGTGGGACGTGCCTGGAACACCTCACCAGGGAGATGTCCAGCAGGCATCCTAACCAGATGCCCGAGCCACCTCAACTGGCTCCTCTCCATGTGGAAGAGCAGCGGCTCTACTCTGAGTCCTCCCTGGATGACTGAGCTCCTCCCCCTATAAGGGAGAGCCCAGACACACTACGGAGAAAACTCATTTCAGCCGCTTGGATCCAGGATCTCGTTCTTTCGGTCTTGACCGAAAGCTCATGACCATAGATGAGGGTAGGAACGTAGATCGACCGGTTAGATCCAGAGCTTTGCTTTTTGGTTCAGCTCTCTCTTCACCACAACAGATCGCTACGGTGCACGCTTCACAGCAGACACCGCACCAATCCGCCTGTCGATCTCCCGCTCCATCTTTCCCTTATTCGTGAACAAGACCCCAAGATACTTAAACTCCTCCACTAGGGGCAGTACATAATCCCCAACCCTTTTCTACCCGGGTTTGGACTTCCACTCTGCTGCGAACCGCTCCAGTGAGAGCTGTAGATCACGCCCTGATGAAGCCAATAGAACCACATCATCTGCAAATAACAGAGATGCAATCCTAAGGCCACCAACATGGATCTCCTCAACACTTAGTCTGTGCCTAGAAATTCTGTCCATAAAAGTTATAAACAGAATTGATGACCAAGGGCAATGGTCTGAGTTTGTTCATTTTAATGGGAAATCTCCACGTTTTCTGGCACAGTTAAGGGTCCTTGGGGCAATTCTTTTGACTATATACATGTTTCAGTTAGACTATATTATCAGACAGGATTGGATAAATTTCCACCATTATGATACTGATGATGCACAGATGTATTTTTTTCCAACATCCTGATGAATGAAAACAATTAATATTAATTCATTTGAGTTACATAGTTGTAATTCGCAATACATTTGATCTAAAGAACCTTAGCAGAAACAATTCAATTATATCAAATAGACAGCATGGTTGAGAGTTTTCTGTCTACAGAACCCGGCTGATCGAAATAATTCCGTTCAATTCAGTTCAGTTTATTTCTATAGCGCCAATTCACATCAGGTCATCTCAGGTCAGTTTCCAGTTCACCAGATCATCCAGTCAGATTGATTCAAAGTTTTCTATCTAAGGAAAACCAGCTGATTGCATCAACTCATTGACTCTTCAGCAATCCCTCACACTAAGCATGCTTGTAGCGACAGTGGAGAGGAAAAACTCCCTTTGAACAGGAAGAAACCTCCAGCAGAACCAGGCTCAGTGTGAGCGGCCATCTGCTGAGGCCCACTGGGGTTCAAGGAGACAGAAGCATTAATACATTGACTTTGCAGGGGTTGCTCCTCCTAGATGAGCATGTAGCAACAATAGACATTCACCTGCATTCAAATATCAAAGCAGTTTAATAGATATATCCTGAAGACATAAAAGCATGAATAATTTTTTATTTTCCAATTATGAATTTGAACATGAAAGAAGTTATTGTTTTTGGACCAGAGTCTTCAAAAATAAATTCCTTAAAACAGTAATTGTATCCAGATAATAGAATAGAATAGAATAGAATAGAATACAAATGAAAAGATAATGTCAGGATTTGGTTGTGGTTTTAGGAACCGAATGCAGAGGCAGAGGTGAGTTTCTTGTTGATTTAATGAAATGTTAACAGAACACAGAGGCGGGAATCCATAAATCCAAAAATCTATCATGGAAAAAGTAAAACAAACCAGAAACCATGGAGACTTCAGGGGAAAACTATCATGATGAGGAAGACACTCTGAGATGGAGTTGGAGGAAGTTTGACGAGGAACCAGCACTGAGGAACTGCACAAGGAGAGTATTTATGGGAGAGTGAACAAAGAGAGGACTAAGGAGCAGATTGGGAGCAGGTGTGAACAGAGCAGACAAGAAAGGAGCTGGGGAAAAGGAGAACACAAGAGGGCAACAAATAAAAACCTGAAAACTGAAATATAACCAGCAAACACAACAAAATAAGAGTCAAACCAATAAAACTAGAAAACATGGAGCAAAGAAAAACTGAATACTCATAATAAAACATAACAGAACCAAGACTGTGACAGATAATCCCTTTATTGTCCCACAATAGGGAAATTGTGGTGTCACAGCAGCAAAAGTGTTCACACAAATGTGGACTTTAAATAGTGTATAGAAATGACTGAATAAGTGACAGAGTTTAAAAAATAAAAAATAAATAATGTACTTGTCAGGGTTAGCTGTGGTTTAGGACCCAAATGCAGAGGCAGAGAGGCTGAGGAGATTTCTTGGTAGTTTAATGGGGCAAAACAGTAACAAAGGCAGGAATGCAAAAATCCAACTAATCAAGAGCAAACCAGAACCATGGATACATCTGGGGAAACCAAACACGAGGAGCCAGGGAGAGACGAGGAACGTGGACAACAGCATGGCAGGACAGCTAAGACAAGGAACCAACAAAGAGGGAGAGCAGAGGGAGAGCATATATATAGCAGAGAGAGACAAAGAGAGGGCTAACAAGCTGACAAAGAGCAGGTGTGAGGGGAGACAACGAGGGAGCCAAGGGGAAAGGAACACACACAAGAGGGCAACAGAGGACAACAGAAAAATATGAGAACTAATATAAATCTAGAAATTACAACAAAACTGTAATTAAACCAATAAAACTAGAAAACAAGGAGCAAAGTAAAGAACAACCAGAACCAAGACCAGGACAGTACTATACAGTGTTTTTACACATATAAATACTGCACACTCATCTGGAGAATAAATAAACAATATCCAGCTGTGGACATTTTACAGTAATGGGTATGGGAAACTAGCAGTAACATCAGAGATGTGCAGAATGACAGCAGCAGGTTATTTAACTGACTAAGGTAGAAACTGAGCAGAATCAGCATGAATGGAAGAACTGGTTGAGGTTGTTGGGAACAGTGGTGGTTCTAGAGTCTTCCAGCTGCTGGGAGGAAGGATCTGTGATAACGCTCCCTGGTGCATTTAAGGTGCAGCAGTCTGTCACTGAAGGAGCTGTCCAGTTCAGCACCAGCTGAACCAGCATGGGGGGGAGGCATTATCCAACAGAGATGTTCATTTATTTAGGAACGAAACTAACACTAGATAATTTAATTTAAAAAATCCTTGGTGTTTTTTAATCAGGACATGTCTTTTAAATGTTATATTGAACAATGTCTTGAATTTCCTTCTTTGGCCTCCTTGATTTAGCCAAAATTAGAAATATCAGCCTTCGTGCTACATCATGTTTGTATTCTTGTTGGATGTTTTCTCCTCTCTTCGCTTCAATTGCATTCTTAACTATTAACTTACCTTTTAGCAAATGCTACAAAGAGATTGGAAACAAATTTAAAAAAGTGACTCTCATTAACTCTATTTTTTTGAGTAAACTACTTGCTTGAGGATTTCTCCATGCTGTTTTAATTCTATTCCAGAGAATGATCATTTGATATCAGCTAATCTGCACAAGGTGACTCCCTTTTTAGCAGATTAGGGTATTTAGTCCTTATGGAAATAATGATCCAAAATTCTAATCAGTGTGGAGGTATGGAAAGGAGACGACTGATTCCAAACAGTGACAATTGCAATGGATGAAAAAAAAAATATTTTAACCAATCTGTCTTTATCTTTTAATTGACGTTTCTTGTGATATCATGTGTTGTGAATTGTTGTTTTATTTTATTTAGACAACAAACCGTTCATTTAAATTGTATAACTAATTTAGTTTTTAGCAAATGTTTATTTCATTGCTAAAAAACTAACTGACTTTTGGTCCACTGGCTGCTTATACATCTCCTATAGAAGGCAGAAAAAAGTGTCTATGGCTTGGATCCAAATTGCTCTGCTTCTGTGTCTACCTGGAGCTCTTCTTTAGGCTGAGAATAGCATTGACTTGCCCTTTGTTTCACACAGATATATAGCTGTCTCAATAGCAAGGTCATGTGACATTTCGCAGGCAATCTCTCTCTGTTCCTCTCTTCGTTTCACTTGGCCCCGTTGTCCCTCGATCCCAGATATGCCATTGCATTGCAGCAAGAGAGCGACCAAGAGGAAGAATGCTAAATCAACAAGAGTTTCAATTATCCTTATTGTCAGAGCGAGCATGCCTTGTTCTGCTAGTGTTCTTTGCCATGCTAATACAGCATCAGTCGATGGGCAGGAGAAGGGCCGGAGGAGATGGAGTAGTTGGTGTTGGTGGAGGGGACGGACCCTCGGAGGGGACTTGGGGAATGAGCCAATGACACATTGATGGATCTAACTCCTGCTTCGCATAATCATTCTCCTGGCCACTGGAGGACTGAGAGGGAGAAAGAGGGGGAGGAGAAGACAGGCGAAGGGAAGGAGAGGATAGAACAGGGGGAGAGGGGACATTAAATAGTGAAAGCTGTACTGTGGTAGAGCCAGAACATTCTGAGACAGATAAAAAATAATAAAAACATAAAGATAACAAGTTGTAAAGTGTTGGGATGGGCAGGGAAGGTGGGAACTGAAAGAGGGGCTGCAACCCAGTCAAACTCTCACAGACCGGGTCTAAAGAAGAGCAAGGAGAGCTGAGGATGCCACAGTTCAGACCTGCAACAGCAGCATGCATGTTAACATGCTCCACTACTTCCCTCCTACACCTGTTCCTTCACTCCCTTTACTCTAAACTGGCCACTGCCAGGTCATCATTTCTCCATTATTTAAGGTTCCAGGCAGATTATAGTCCATTAGGGCTCATCACTGCGTATCAGTGTCTGAAACAACCAATTGAGCAGGAGAAAGCAGGAACAGAAATGCAGATGATGTTATCAGGAACCAGTCCTGTATTTTGTCTTCTTCTTGCAATGGTTTTCCAAAAAAATAGACAAAACAATCATTGGATTGACTTTTAAAAAATCTAAATTTTTGCCTGTTGAAATGGTAAATTCAACCAGCATAAATAAGGTTTAAGTATCATCTCTAGTTGACTTTTTGTTTTATTCAAACCGTTTATCAAGGCAACAAAGTCAAATACTAGTCAATTATATAGGACTATATTTATCTTTCTCAACGTTGATTGTTTTTATTAGGGTGTGATCCAGCGCCGGCTGGTAGATTTTCCTCCAGGGGGCGCTATAACTTCTAAATAGACGTTTACCAAAAACCAATCAAATGTTTACTAAGTTATCGCACCAGTATAGTAACATGAATGCCAACAACAACAAAAAACATTTAAATATTTAAATCAGTCCTAGCTGTCTTTATCCATGCTGGCTCAGATCCTGACATTTGAAAAAGGAGGCAGGGAAAGCAGGATAAAGCCTTAGCCTCGCTGCATGCAGTTAGCCTCGCTGCATGCAGTTAGCCTAGCCTTGTTGCTAAATGATTCTAGAAACCTGTCAATCAGTCACACTTTCTAACAGACGTCAGCGCTGTGGAGGGAAATAAAGCAGCTTTCAGCTCTGGGTGCAGGAGAGCTGCTCCCCAGGATGCTCCTATCTTTAGCATTGAAGAGGAGCTGCTGATCATGGACAACTTCAAACAGAGTCTATGGACAAGATTTATGGAAATCAGACATCCCAAGTCTTTCGGAAGTTCCGGGAATCTCCCTGATATAGATAGTTGTTCAAGGATGCCTGTGAGTAAATATCCTGGATTTTAGACTATGCGAGGTGGAGTTTTTTTTTTTTTTATGCGAGTGAGCGTGCAGGCTGTACAATAATTCGTGCATAATGTGCGGTTTAGAACTACTTCCATTGCGCAGACAACAAGAGAGCGCAGAGTGTGGGGAGGAGGTTGCTGGTGAAACCTGTGCAGCGTATATGTCCAAAGCGATGCTCTGTTTAACCAGCGTTCCAGGTGACTGGTTGTCAGAGAGCTGATTGGAACAACAAGTTTCTCTGGTTACTCTCTGGCAGTCACCTAGTTACCACTCAAAGCTGTGCATCCTGGGAAACGTCAGAGAGTGAATCCTAGAGTAACCAAAATATAGGACTAATATTACAGCAGAATATACTGAAGTATATCCACGTCTAGTGAAGGGGAGGAACAGTGGTCTAGACCAAATGTACCAGAGGGCCAGGAGGGGGCCAGCGTGTTTTAATGGGGGCCCAGAAAAGCATGAAATAAAAAACAGGACAAGGGATTCAAATATGTTAAGAGAGATGCATGAAGTGAAAATAAAAATTATATTTCTTATGAAATAAGAAATATAATGGGTATATTGACCTCATAAGAAATTATATTACTTATGAGGTCAATATACATTTATAATTTAGGAATTTTACATATTTTTGTCTTAATTTAAGTTAAAACTACAGTTTTCTGTAAAATTTGAATTAGAATTTAAGAAAAACTGTTAAATTCATCTGTAAAAATGAGAGCTTTTTTTTATTTGTTGTGAAAATAAAAAAATTTACCAGATGAAAACTGGGATCCTATCTCAATGCCACTGAAGCTATCACCTTATTGTTGTTAGATAATTAGAAAAACAGAATTTGTAAAGAAAAATAATGAAATAGATCCAAAGGACCTATCAGTAACCGTGTCTGTTCCAGCTATGCTATGCACTGCTCCTCATGGGAAATGCTGTCGTCCTTCAGGCAAAAAAATACAGCTTTTGTCCACTGGAGGGAGCCAAACTTGACCAAAACTGAAAGTTCTTTAATAGTTCTTTGACAGAATATTACAGGACTGCAAAACAAAAAAGAAAACTGATGAGTCAAACTAAATATCCAAAAAGGATCTGTAAAATTCCTCTAGTTGCATTCGGAAAACGAGGAATTGAAGGTTTTTGGAAACAGTAATTTAGAATGAAAGAAAAAGAGATCCTCCAAGGTCCGGCATACAGGTCCACGTCCCCATAGCCAGTCCTCTGATTGCCACCCAGTCCGCTCTGCACTGGTCCCTTATGGTTCCCCCTAAAGATGGTGGGCCCATTGGGTGATGGCCTCTCGTTGCTCCTTCAGGCTGGGCCCAACCACCAGGCACTCACCAACGAACCCCAACCTCAGGTCTGGCTCCAGGGTGTGATGTTCGCACTGCCATACCGGGCGATGTCACCTGAATTGATTTCTTGGTCTTCATAAGGACTTCAGTTCAGCTTTCAGCACCATCATCCCACAGCATCTGATGGGCAAACTGGAACAGCTGGGCTTCAATACACCCCTCTGCTATTGGCTGCTAGACTTCCTCACCAACAGACCTCAGTCAGTCCGGGTCGGACAGAACGCCTCTGATGTCATCAGTCTAAGCCCCTCCCCTCAGGGCTGCGTCCTGAGCCCCCCGCTGTTCACCCTGATGACACATGACTGCGTCCCCAGGTTCACCACCAATCACATGGTGAAGTTTGCAGACGACACCACGGTGGTGGGCCTCATCAGAGACGACAACGACCTGGACTACAGAGAGGAGGTGGAGCAGCTGGTGGAGCAGAGATAACAGCCTGATCCTGAAGGTGGAGGAGATGAAGGAGATCATGGTGGACTTCAGGAAGAAGCGGCCTAACCACGCTCCACTGCTCATCAACAGCTCAGCTGTAGAGGTGGTCAGCAGCACCACATTCATCACAGACACCCTCACCTGGACTGGAAACACCACCTCACTGGTCCAAAGGGCCCAGAAGCGCTTGGAAGAACTCTAAATAATTTCATAGACTCTGCATCACACTGATAACACCAAAACAAAACACTACAAATTTGCACCATATATTTAATACTATGAACTTCAATATCAATTCATTTGCACCTTGTTTTTGTTCTCCCACACTGTTTACATTTGATCACTGCGGCACTTTAAGAAATGGAAATGTCATGGGAGTTGTAAAAAAATAAATTTCATTTTGAATACACCATAAAAGTTCTCTAAGTTTTAGTCTTTTGAACGGCTCTTTGTCTGACCCGTCACCCAGAGCCTGTTTGCCTTGGGAAGCCATACAAGGGGCATGGAACTCCCCAACAACATCGCATCTGGGATCATCCGGACACTGAAATCCCTCCACAAGGTGGCGGTTTAAGGAGGGGTATAAAGCACTGAATTACACTAAAAGGCGTGGATGTAGTGATTGTCAAATATAAACCTGTAATAAACATGTTATTTCATCTGTCTACTGATTGTCACCTAATGGGAAAATTATTGAAATCCTTCCTGAGATGTATTATATCTAGTGTCCAGCTGCATAATGTTTTAAGGCATTAAGGTGTTCTCCTCTCCCATTTTAATGGAAGATCAAATACTAATTTAGCTCAATAACATGCACAATGTGCTTAATTAAGCTTTTTTTTCCTGTAGTGTTCTCTTTCTCCATTGCATTTTTAGACAAGCAGTCATTTGCAAGATGAAGTCCAGCAAATAAACTCTAAAATCACGGTCAACAAAATGAATGTTCAATGTTAGGTAAAAGCCATCAGTCAAGGCTGTTGCATTTTAAGTGCTGGATAAATCTATTGATACTTTAATTGAAAGGATGATTCAATCATTTTCAGGCTGAAATGTAATTTTCTGTGTTTGCTACTGCAGTGATTAATGGTGTCCGCCACTGCTTTGCTGTGCTGCATGATTTACCTCCAGCTTGTCTCCAGCGCTGTTCTTCATGGCACAGCCAGAGAGAAAACCCGACTTCCAAACACTGGACACTACAAGTAATTAAAACATGCTTATTTACGGACATCCATACTGTAAAGGCTGCCTTATTGTCTCTCAAAATGGTTTGATCTCCTCCTCCAAGGTTTCCTGACAGAATCAGGTATTCAACAAACTTTTTATGAATACCAGGCCTGAATGTACCTGACAGGATTAAAGAGACAATGTTTGGCCATCGCTTTGTTGTCAGGGATTTTTTTTTTTCTTTCAAACATACCTTTTAACAAGGTTATTGTAGTGAGGGATTGCTTTAATGTCAATCACAGTGCAAGTGAATGTCTACCATCTACATGTTCTTTCAGGAGAAACAAAATCTGCAAAGTCCATGAGTGGATGCAATCACTTGGTTTTCCTTAGATAGAAAATGTTGAACCAATCAGACTGGAGGATCTGCTTGAATTGTCTCTGTAATGTGCCTTTAGATGACATGTGTTGTGAAATAGTGCTGTAGATAATTTGAATTGAATTGAAATTATTATCTAATTAAGGTTTTCTGCTGAAGAATAGGTTTCTTTCATCTGTTGTTTCATTGACCACTCAGGTCATCATCTGGTATTGGTTTTATTACTTCTCTTAAGTTTAGGGATTGTGGATCCAAAGCCTACAAGTCACTATGTTTTTCTTTAAAAACCTGTTGTTACATATCCTCCACGTTCCCGTTTTAGAGACTGGGATTAATCTTATTACAGCCGCAGAACGTTGGACCCAGAATTCCAGCAGACAGATCAGAATCAGAAACCAGCGTTTGTTAAAAGCGTGCGGCTGCTCGTCAGACTCAGCTCAGTTACTTCAGAACTCAGACAGGGAACAATAATGAGCATGAAGGTCATCAACCTGGCAAAGTTCAGTCTGAGCCCAGAAGAAAGAGAGAAGTCCGGAGAAGTGGCTATTCTATAGCTTGTGACGGAGCCGATTCCAGAGATCCAGGAGAGAAATGGAGCAGCAACCAGCAATAGCCAGAGAATGCAGAACAACAGAAGGATCCAGAGGGAAATATTCCAAGCTGGAGTTAGAAGACAGGTTCAAGGTCAATAACAGGCAGTATCCAGGTAACAGTCTGGAAACACAGAGCAGAACAGGGGCAACCATAACTCAGAACACCGGGGGCAGAAAAAGGTCAGGATCAGGCATAGAAAACACAACAGAGGACGCTAGAATAATCTCACACTAGGCTTGAATAATCTGGCACTGATGGCAGGAAGACAGGCAGCTTAAATAGCAGCTGGAAACAGGTGGATCAGATGAAGGTAATGAGCAACCGGGCAGAGTAGACTGGTGAATGGAACGAGCAATTAAACCAGCCATCGGCACCAAGATCATTACAAATCTATTCTGCGTAAAGAACAGTGATTTTCAGTTTCAGAACTGATATTAATCAGCTAACTCTAATCTGAGTTAAGTTAGCCCAGATTTCAGGGTAAACACAAGTGAATAAGAAGCTCAATAGAACATAGAGAACATCATCCACTGTAGCAACGGGAGGAAATAAGGTGCCTCAAAGCATTCATTACTGTCAAATAGAACTTGAAATATTAAGGACTCTATATGGAGATTACCAAAAAATATAAAACAAAAAAAGCAATACTCCTAAATAAAAAAATAACGTGGTTAAGGACCAGTTAATACATTAAAAATCTTATTTTTATCCTATACATTAGACTTATTTAACATAAAAGAAATCCCTATACCAAAAGTAGAAGGAAAACATCTCGAAGGAACTGCGAACATTCAGATGGACATCTGAGTTGCATGGTAGTAAACACTACATACCTGACAGTAACAATAAAGTACAGAACAAAGAACTTTTCCACGTATCCTAAAAGCGAAACATGACAGAAGTTTGATTGAGATTACTTATTGACTCTTGGAAAAATAAAAAAAATAACAAAATGTATCTAATCATGTGGATGAGCATTTGCTCTAGAAGCTCCTGCAGTATAGAGAACATAATTTCTGACCCTTTCCTTGAGTCTGATTTCACCTCAGATATGCGATAGACTGAGGATTACTTTAGGCCATCCTGTGTCATGATTTAACTAAAGATCTGACCTAAATGCAGAAGACCAAACAGAGAGACCAGGGAAAAGTGTCACAGGTTTTATTTAGAGCAAGTAGAGAGGAGTACAGTGCTGCTCTGAACACTGTTGAACCGGGACTTAAAAGAGAAGGGGAAGATTCTGCGGTTAGTTCAGGCTCAGTGGGAAATTTGTTCTTTCTTGATTGAAGAAGGGAATTAAGGTTGCAGACTCAAGTTTCCAGTAAAAGGTGTCGGTTGTGGGTTGTTCCAGTGAATGACTTGTTCGTTGGAGGGCGGACAGGGTTTACCCAGATTGCCGTTGTTCATTGGTGAACAGAGAAACTGACTGCCACTTAGTTATCCTGCAGTACTTGAACGGGTTATTGTGGAGATGTATCTCCTGCTCAGAGAGAAGCCCAAAACAATCCTTTGGGGGAAAAGTTGATCCAAACCACAAACTTGAATCCTCAGCTCAGTTTGATGCTCAGATAATCCTTCCAGGGGGGAGAAGGTCCAAAACATCCAGTTTGCAGGATGACTTCCTGCCGAGAGGCAAAGACAAGAACAGCAAGATTAAAATTCAGGTAGAGAAAAACTCAGTTTGACTCAGCAAAACTCAGCTCAACGAGCTGCAGGTGTGCAGGGAGGCCCAATGAGGACGGGGCACCACCTGGTGCAAGAGGAAAGGAAACACAAAAACAGACCACACAAACTGGATTCCTGTCATCCTGCTAGAGACAAAGAGTTGTTTCCTGGAGTAATTTGTGGGACTCTGTTGTCTCGGGAGAGGAAATATCCAGCTTTCTGAAAGTGAAAATCCTGGGTATGCGGGTATTTACCACTGAACTTACCGTATTTTCACGACCATAAGGCGCACCGGACTAAAAGGCGCACTCTCAGTTATGTGTCCCATTTCTGTATTTAACACACACATAAGGCGCACCGGACTATAGGGCGCGTTTTTTATATACAGGTACATGTCCTCTCAGGTGGATTTTCTCACTTAAAAACATGTTAAAACTACTTTATTCCCACTGATCACAGCAAATAAAGCTGCAAGGTGTATTTATTACAAAGTATTATTAAAACCTGGGAACCTGCCGTGAGAGACACATCGCTGATGACACAGGGCTGTGATTACTCCTCTGATACAGTTTATTGACGCATAAATTAACTTAAAAAATAGGCAGGATAATAATCTGGATGAACTGACTGCAATGATTAAATTTTCAGGTGGACTTTCTCACTTAAAAAGATTTAAATTATTTAGATGAAAAAACACCTGCTGATGTGAGCCCGGATGCGCTGCGGCCCAGAGGCGGCTGTTGAATTAAGTTTTTTAGGTAGAAAAATAGAGCGGGAGCAAAACTGAGTATGATTGTGCTTTATTCAAGTATTTATTACAGAGTATTAATCAAACCCATCAAAGTCCTCATCCTCTGTTTCGGAATTAAACAGCTGCGCTAAATCCGACATGCCGGTTTCCCCTTCTTCTTCGCTGTCAGAGTCACTTTCCGTGCCGGGCGGCTCCTTGGAAATGATGCCGGCTTTTGCAAAAGCTCGAACAACAGTCCCAGCAGAAACGTTAGTCCAAGCATCTACAATCCATCCGCAAACGGTGGCGTAACTTGCCCGCCGCTGCCTTCCACTTTTAGTGAAACTGTGGTCTCCGTCTGTCATCCATCGCTCCCACGCCGCTCGCAGCCTTACTTTGAACGGGCGGTTCACACCGATGTCGAGCGGTTGAAGCTCCTTTGTCAGACCTCCCGGAATAACAGCAAGCACAGCGTTCATTTCTTTGACCTTTTTTTTCACATCGGCTGTGAGATGGGCACGCATGGAATCACAGATTAACAGAGATGGAGATGCGTGGAAAAAACCACCTGGTCTCCTTACATACACCTCCCTCAGCCAAGCTTTCATCATCCCCTCATCCATCCAGCCTTTTTCATTCGCCTTAAACCCATCAAAGTCATCATCCTCTGTTATCCTCAGCATTCCTCTGAATAAAACAGCTGCGCTAAATCAGACATGCCAGTTTCCCCTTCTTCGCTGTCAGAGTTACTTTCCGTGCAGCGCGGCTCCTCAGAAATAATGCCGGCTTTTGCGAAAGCTTGAACAACAGAGCCAGCAGACACAGTCCATCTACAATCCATCCGCAAACGGTGGCGTAACTTGCCCGGCGCTGCCTTCCATTTATCATGAAACTGTGGTCTCAGTCTGTCATCCATCGCTCCCACGCCGCTCGCAGCCTTACTTTGAACGGGCGCGTCACACCGATGTCGAGCGGTGGAAGTTCCTTTGTCAGACCCCCGGGATAACGGCGAGCACAGCGTTCATTTGATTCATCTTTTTTTCACATCGGCTGTGAGATGGGCACGCAGCGATGGTGATGCGTGTAAAAAACCACCTAGTCTCCTCACATACACCTGCCTTTCATCATCTCCTCATTCATCCAGCCTTTTCATTTGCGTTAATATCATCAGAGCGCTGTGTCTGTCTCCCAGCCAGCTCCCAGATCAGCTTCTCTGATTGGTTGATGCGGCGCGTCCAGCAGCAAAACTTCAATTTTTCCATCTGAGCAGCAGCAGCGCGTTGGCGGTGCGTCAGATGCTTAAACGCTCCCGACGTGCTGCACCAAAATGCGCTGCAGGACCTTTTGATGCACCTATATGCGCGTCAACCATTGACTTTGCATGTAAACTCGCTGCTTCTGCTGCACCTGCTGGGTCCGGTTCACACCGATGTCGAGCGGTTGAACAGCGAGCACAGCGTTAATTTGTTTCCCCATGTTTTTCACATCAGCTGTGAGATGGGCATGCATGGAGTTACATATTAACAGCGATGGTGAGGGGTGGAAAAAAAACAGCTGGTCTCCTTACATTCAGACACTCTTTCATCATCTCCTCAATGAGGTGGTCTCAAAAGTCGCAGTTACAACACACATAGGGCGCACCGCACCATAGGGCGCACCGCACATTTTGAGGGGAAAAAAAGACGTTTAAGAGCGCCTTATAGTCGTGAAAATACGGTAGTTTGAGTTCAGACTCATGCCCCTTTCTGAAAGGAGGCCCTGTTGTTTTAAAGGTGATTTTCCAACTACCATGAAAAACTGGTCCTATTATGTTAATTTGCAACTGCAAAATGACGAGCATTTATCGTTACTAAATGGAAGCCTTGGAGTAACAGTAATGAGTTTAGAGGGGCTAGTCTTTTTCCTTGTCCCATATGCATTCTGCCAGTGTGTAACAGGCCAGTAGAATCACATAACAAACAAGGAATGTTGCATATAAGCACCTGTTTTAAATCCATGTATGTGCGTGGAGAATATGCAAAATCAAGGCCTTTAAATGACTGAGAAATGGATCCAATTAAAAGTATTTTCCTTATACCCCATTAACACTACCCTTGAAAAACCGTGCTGAGACCGGTCCGAGCTCAGTAACTGAGATAACTTATCGTGTGTAAATGGAAAGCAAACTGAACTGAACCGAGCTAGACACAACCGAACCGAGCTAACTGCAGACCAGTTCCAGAGGTGGGCTCGGCTCGGTTTTTCCCTGGCTTGGTTCTCTGATAACGAGAGCGCATGAGCAGAACGCGTCATCTCCGTCTGGCTGCACATTGCGATTCACACTCCGTTCCAGTAGTTGGCGGTAATGCCCTTCCGGAAGTTGCTTGCCAACCAACACAAAACAGAAGAAAAAGAACAACTATAAACAACAATTGAAATCTTCTCCACACAACATTTTAAATAATGGCATCTTAAATAATAACACCGAAGTACAGCAATAATAATCAAGCATAACTTTTTGAATGTGACGGGCGCTACCATTTTGATTTGCTTGATACCCTCCTTCTTCGTCTTCTTCTTCTTGTGTTTTATTGCGGTTGGAAAAAAACTTTTGGTGCATTACCGCCACCAACTGCTTGATTTCCTCCTTCAATACTGGCAGTAATACCGCAGATCGTCACTGGGAGTCGAGGAACCGAGATAGCGTGATGTGTAACGGTCATCAGAACCGAGCTCAGCCTGGTTAACTGATCCGAGCTCGGCCTGGTTAACTGATCCGAGATCGGCCTGGTTAACTGATCCGAGATCGGCCTGGTTAACTGATCTCTGGTTAACGGTCTCGGCATGGATCGGTTTTTCAAGGGTAGTGTAAATGGGGTATTAGAAAGAGCTGTTCTGGTTCAACTTATGAAGCTTATGTGAAAATTCATTCTGGAAGACTCTTACTCCTCGTTGAGCTTAAGCAAATATACAGGGGGGGCCACACGTCCTCCGTAGCCAATCATCTTTCAAGATCTCCTTCATTTAGCTCCTAGCATAGCTTCTATCTCCCACACCAAGCACACTTTCACCCAACTCCCCCCCATCTCTCCCCCATTCCCAGTCCCACTCGCCGTCTGGCTTATTCCACCATAGGGTTCTGGGCCCCAGGGAAAGACTACTATAATCCTTTTCTAAGTTACTCATTCAAGTAAATGTTGATTTACAGCATTGAAGTCTTCAGCCAGGGCCCGAGCGCAAAGAACTTATTTCATTTTAATCTTAATCTGCTTCTGTCTCCTTGAAGATGGTCAGATGGCCGCTCACACTAAGCCTGGTTTTGCTGGAGGTTTCTTCCTGTTCAAAGAGAGTTTTTCCTCTCCACTGTCACTACAAGCATGCTTAGTGTGAGGGATTGCTGAAGAGTCTTTTCAATATTCCTTTAAACTTGTTCTGGATGCCAAATGAACACATTTGGGAATCTCTTTTACATTTACACTTCCAAATGCTTGCCGAAGAATTAGGGACAATCAAGGGTTTCCACCTACAGTCTGCAATATAAGTATTTCCTATTTGTTTAGAAACATAATCAGTTGAACTCAGAACATTTTCACATATTTCACTTAATGTGATGCCTTTTAGCGTGACCATAACTCATTGTATCACTAACAGTGTTTGAGCGCCACAGTGTTTTTTGTTTTCAAATGCTTTCAATAAAACACATTCAAAGGCACAAGACGATTAATTAGCTTCATCTGCTGTATCTTTGTGTCGGCTCGCAGGAGTGAAAGTAGCACACTAATCCTGTGATGAATCTGTGTTTATTTTAGTGCTGGCAGGTCTGATTTATCATCAGCACTGCATTCAAGGTCCTGAAATTAGTGAGTCACTGGAAAAGATAGAGAGCGAGCGAAATAGAAGTCCTGGACTTTAGCAAATGGGACAAACTAGTTGGAGGTATGTCTGTGTATATTAAAGCGCCCCTATTTATATGCATGTATTTAGCCCAATAGCTCAGAGAAAGGTTGACAGGGTAAACCCAACATCCTCAATGTGTGAAAATGTGCTCAGTAAGACACTGAAGCCCAACATCAGAACTGATCACACTGAGATGATATGTTAATGAGTGAATGTGATTTAAAGCTTTACAGAGCTTAAGAAATCAGAATGATAAAATTCCTACATATATCTAGTCTATATAAAACTTTATTTCCTGAACACCAAGCTTTCCTTTTTTGATCAGTTTCAGTCTCTTATTCTTGCTTGATCCATATCAATCATGAACAGCGATTTTTGTTTTTAATAATTCATGAAACAAGACTTAAAACAAAACAAAATACAAGCCAAACCCAAGAGCAGTGATGAATATTGAGAAAGAACAATTAGTGATGATAAACAGTGCCGGCTGGCCAATAGAGGGCGCTAGGGTGACGCCCCACTCACCCAATGACCTTGATTAAGGCATAAAAAGTCAAATAAAAATTCAATTATAAAATTGAAATATTTCTGAAATATATCAATATATTTTTTAGATGTAAAAGATAAATATTTAATGTTTAATGATGCGTAAAGCTGCTTAGTTCGTTGTCAGATTGGTGAGGTATTTCAATAAATCTTTCCCCATAGACTCTGGTTAAAAGTTGTCCTCCAGCAGCCACCAATGATGATAAAGCTAAAAGCTAAATGGAATTCTGTGGTGGTGTGAAGTAGCATGTCCTGTCCTGGTCCCAACAAGAAATCTGCAGGCTAAGGCGATGCAATAAACCTCTCCTTTTGTCATGATCTTTGCACACGTCACTGGATTATTAGTTATTTCCTTCCACCTGCTTAGCTCCGCCCAGTTTCATCTGCCCTCATTTGATCCACTTGTTCCAGCTCCTATTTATGCTGCCTGTTTCCAGCTATCAGTGCCAGATTATTCGAGCAGGCTTATGACATCAGCTCAGCTTAATGAAAGCAGGCTGATGACATCAGCCTAATGAATGCTGGCTGATGACATCAGCTTAATGAATGCTGGCTGATGACATCAGCTCAGCTTAATGAAAGCAGGCTGATGACATCAGCCTAATGAATGCTGGCTGAGGACATCAGCTTAATGAATGCTGGCTGATGACATCAGCTTAATGAATGCAGGCTGATGACATCAGCTCAGCTTAATGAAAGCAGGCTGATGACATCAGCTTAATGAATGCTGGCTGATGACATCAGTTTAATGAATGCAGACTGATGACATCAGCTTAATGAATGCAGGCTGATGACATCAGCTCAGCTTAATGAAAGCAGGCTGATGACATCAGCTTAATGAATGCAGACTGATGACATCAGCTCAGCTTAATGAATGCAGGCTGACGACATCAGCTTTAGTGTTCAGCAGGTTCAATTGTTTTACTGCTTGTTTTCTGCATTTAACATTTAATCCTTTAAACTGTGTGTTTTGTTTTCACTGTTTCTCCACACCAGAGAAATTATGTCTGGATTATTTTCAGATTTCTGGATCATTTGAATGTTAAAGGAATAATTTCCTTCAAATATTGTCAGATTATTTTTCATTTGCAAACTTCTAACACTACACTCTGCTCCCTGAAGAAACAGAGAAAGTTTTCTATGTGAATAAAAATATTTCCATGTCTTTATTTTTTCATTTTTTGTTCATCACCGTCGGATTAGCCTGCATTCATTAAGCTGATGCAATCATCCATTGTGAGAGTTATCTTGCATACCCTGTTGTGTTTTAACTGCCTGATCCTGACCTGTTTCTGCCTCAGGATTCTTGAGTTTTGACTTGCCCCTGTTCCGGTCCGTTTCTGTCTGTAACTGTGTTTGGACTGCTGTTTGAACCATGGCTCTGCCACATGACCCCGGCTTGGATTTTCCCTTTGGTACCTCTGCGTCTCTGTGATCTTCTGGGCTGGACATCTGCTTCTTTTTCTGCTCTGGTTAGTGACACACATGCTCCTTATTGCTTCCCATTTGAGTTTTCTGGTCACTGACCTGAGCATCTATCTCTACAGAGAATCCAACAAGCTGGTCCCAGCTCACTAGCTGTTTCAGAGCAGTCAATTGTTTTACTTTAAAAAGAACCTCAGACTCATATTCTAGTCAGAATGAGTCTGATGCTGCTCCATAGAGCTGTGATTATGGGGCATGTTTCGAACGAACCAGGAAAAAAATGCCTCTGCACTCAATTGGATAGACCTACAACCAATAAGAGCAACGGAGTGCGTGACGTATGTTAAGCGAGGCATAGTTGTTGTCAACAAAAATCAAAGCGTGCAGTTGTTTGGTAATGTGGTCACGCTTTGGATTTGTAGAATAAGTAGATGAGCCTTGATCGCGTTTCTCTGTTCCTCTTTTAAAATTAATTTGCTGTCGATAGACAGACATAATAGCAGAATCTACTCACCTCAACTCCAGCGGCAGCCATTGTTGTTGTCACCCAAGCGCGCTTTGGTGACGTGGTTGATTACGTTACTGATGATCATCTGTCCATCATCGTATAAAGCCCGCCCTGACCATTTGATTGGCCCGCCAGATATTGTGCTAGCATACTCGCGCTACTATTGAGCAATGCCAGACCGAACTTCCGGACCTCAAACCTTGTGGGCGGGACTAAGTTCGGAATGGCACCCAGGCTAGGCTCCCATGGCTCTTAATCTACTTTAGTAATGCTGACTGTTTGAACTGTTAGAAATGTTTTTGAAATTCATTTATATGACTGGTTAACCAGTTTAGACTGCATTTAGAACACTTTATATCTTGGGGATAAAGATACAAAATATTATAATTTTAGGATATAACTTTAAGACCATGGGTGGTTTATATTGATTATTTATCAAGTGGGAATGCTTATGCATTCCCACTTATTGTTTTTCTGTTTTTCTTTATTATTATCAAGTGGGAATGCTTATGCATTCCCACTTATTGTTTTTCTGTTTTTCTTTATTATCAAGTGGGAATGCTTATGCATTCCCACTTATTGTTGTTCACTTTAAATTTTTCTGACTCTAACTAGTCCCACAGTTTTCAACCGATTTCAACAATTTTGGTATCAAAACGTTCAGCTTGTTCAGGAGAATTGTGCTGTGTCTTTTGGTAAAGATATTTTTTGTAGTTTTCGAGATATTCTGCTTTTTCTGAGTTTTTTTTGTCCCATTGAAATGCATGTAGAATTCTTAGATTTCAGCAAAATTCAGCTAAAACTTTATCATCTTCGACCTTTAACTACTTCAGCATACTTTCAGCTAGAAACACCATTCAACTTTTAAAATGTTTCCGTGTCTTTCTGCTATTACTGTTTAACTCAGCTTTTTGCTAACTTTTACAGTTTTGCTTCAGTGAAGCTTCAAACTTTAAAAGAAAATTTTAAGATTTTCAGATTTATAATGGAAGTCTATGGACGGAATTCTTCAACTGCTAGAGTGCGAACTCTAGCTTTTGAGCTGTTCTGGTTTTTCCGAACAAATTCTTCTCAGTCCCTCATTTTTCACTCAATTGAATTAAATTATACATCAAAACGTAGGGATTTTTGTCAGGATTCAGGAAATATAACCCTCATTTGTGTGGCATTTACGGTTTTCCGACAGTTTGGCCCAGACCACGAAGAAGTCCAAACTTCCCCAATAGAAATCCAATGAGAGATTTTCCAAAAATCACAGACAAAATCCAAAATGATACATATTTTCGTATCGCTCCCATTTATTAACTATTTGATGTACTAACATGAAACTTGGTATACAACATTTTCAGAACCTTCTAGCACTCACATTGAAGGAATTTCTTCAATATCATTTATGGTTTGGCTGTTTAGTTGACTTGTTCGGGCATAGGAAAACGCTGATTCTGAGAAAAATCCTCAAACTCAGAAAATGCACATTTTTACATCGTCACCGTGGCCAAATAGTTTTTAGTAGAAACATGAAAGTTGGCACAGTCGAAGCCGAAGGATGGCTGACGCCAACAGTAAAAGAATCTTTTGAATACCTTTTACGGATTTGGCTCAACACTCGTTTGTTCGGAGGGAAAGTTTTGCTTTTGACAGCTCAGCTCTACCATGGAACTCCATGTTATTTAATGAGACCAGTAGGTGTGACAAACCTTTGTATTTCTCCTTCCCATTAAGGTTATGAATGAGCTACAGCCATGAACATTATCCCAATTGGAGACAAAGGATAGCTGTCGCTTAGACTAAAAGAATTTTCTAGATACCAGTTACGGTTTGTCTTCAGCACTCGTTTGTTTGGAGATGACATTCCCATTCAAAAAAGCCTGAGAGGAAAGGAACGAAAGTGAAGCGCATGTCTCTCTGTCACTGACAGGCTCGTTAAGCGTTGTTTAACATTTGGAAATGGATACAATATGACTACTGGCCATGACCCTTCCCTTTACACCCAACCCTGATAGACTTTCAAAATAAGACGCCAGGGACCCTACAAAATAAAAGCCCCTACATTAAACTCATATTTTTTTCCCAGCATATGGCTGAACATTATAACCCAAACTCAACCACTTTTTAAAAATTAGACTCTAGGGGCCTTTTCAAAACACACCCCCACAGCAAATTTCAAAATAAAAGCCTCCCATTGCCACTTCATCTACTGCCCTAATAACAGGGGAAAAGAGTGATTTAACGATTGGAAGTCATCAAGTATCATGGCAGGGTCTGACCCTTTCCTCAACACACAACCCTGCTAGACTTTCAAAATAAGACTCCAGTGACCCTACAAAATAAAAGCCTCCATGTTATACTCGCCTATTAATTGATGCAAATGGCTCTGCATTATGACCCAAACTCTACCAGCTTGATTTTATTAGACTCTGGGGACATTTTCAAAACATACCCCAGAGCGAATTTCACAATAAAAGTCTCCCATTTATGCTCTTATACAGTATCTATTCACCCAATAACATGAAAAACCAGTGATTTCACAGTTAGAAATGGATTCTATCTCACTGCTGGGCATGACCCTTCCCTTGACACACATCCATGATAGACTTTCAAAATAAGACTAAAGGGACTCTACAAAATAAAAGCTTCTTCCTTACACACACTCTTTCATTGTGCCGTATGGCTTGTAGCTATGACCAAAACTCAACCAATTTCTTCAAATTACACAACCAAGGCATGTTGACCACACACCTCAGTGCATATTTTTTAATCAGGTTTACACAAGATTTACACTGTAATAAAGCATCTGCTAACCTCGTAACATGCAGCCTAAGCCTGCCAATGGTGCTTTCATCACCACAGCAGCTCTTAACATGCAGATTAGTTTTTTCGATAAATTCAGCTCCTTACGTGGTATTAGCTCTTTCTATAAGCTTCTCTCTCTGTCCTTCCTCTGCTTCTCATGGTCAGTCTTGCACATAGGTTTGTAGATTTTCAATCCTCAAATAATGACACTCTTTTCTTTATGCTGATCAACCGACACATTTTAAATAATTTTAAATTGTTTTGCCAAGTCTTGACATTTCCACAATTTCAAAAATTTGATACTTATTCAATACCATCTTCCTCAACATTTTACTTCCCATCCTTGAGCTACTTTTTCAACCAGATAAGATTCAAGTTTTTCATTGTAATTTATTTTTTGATTCAGCTAATTTAATATTTTTCAGCCTATGCTGAGAACTTTGGCTTCATTTTGCTCTCTTTCTGGACAGGAATTAAGCTTTTCTGTTTGCTGCTAATTCATCACACGCCTGACATGTTTCTAGGCAGTAGGTGGCCCCCCTTCAAAATTTCTTTATACATTTTTCTAGAAACTTGGGAGACATTATATTAAGACCCTTCTAGTGCACACATTAAAGACATTTTTTGATATTATGTATGATTTGGCTGTGCAGCTTTTAAGATGAGTTTGTTTCTGCCATTTTACTGCCAAATGATTCTACCCTACAAAATCTTCAGATGATTCAATTGTTTTCTGCAGTTTGAAGTTTCTGATGACTTCCTATCACATTTTCATATGTTCTTCAGGTAATTTCAGCTTTTTTCATTCAGCAAAAAAGCATTCCCACTTTGATGTTTCTCCGAAACAGCTTTTTCTAGTTATTATTATTATTATTCCGTAGGTTTTTCTTCGTTTAACTAGTTCAACAGTTTTCAGCTGATTTAAACAAATTTGGTATCAAAACGTTCAGCTTGTTCAGGAGAATTCTGCTATGACTTTTGGTAAAGATATTGTTCGTAGTTTTCGCGATATTCAGCTTTTTCTGCGATTTTTGGCCCCATTAAAATGCATGTAAAACTTCAAAATTCCACTAAATCTTCAGCTACTTTGCCCTTTAACTACTTCAGCATACTTTCAGCTAGAAACACCATTCAACTTTTAAAATGTTTCCGTATCTTTCTGCTATTACTGTTTAACTCGGCTTTCAGCTAACTTTTACAGTTTTGCTTCAGTGAAGCTTCAAACTTTTAAACATTTTTTACAGATTTTCAAATTTATAATGGAAGTCTATGGACGGAATGTTCAGCTGCTAGAGTGTGCCACTCTAGCGTTTTCAAACATTTCACTCATGCCGAACAGCTTCAACTCACTCGCTCATTTTTTACTCTATCTAGATAAATTTTACATCAAAACGTAGGGATTTTTGTCAGGATTCAGGAAATGTAACCCTCATTTGTGTGGCATTTACGGTTTTCCGACAGTTTGACCCAGACCACGAAGAAGTCCACACTTCCCCAATAGAAATCCAATGAGAGCTCTCTGAAAATCCGAACTGAAAATTCAAAAAAACAGACTTTTTCGTATCGCTCCCATTCGGGAACCGTTCGACGTAGCAACATGAGCCTTGGTGAAGTTGTTCCTCAGACCTTCCTAGCACTCACATTGAAGGAAGTGTGTCGATATCTTTTATCGTTTAGCTAGGAAAAAGGTTTGTTCGGGGGTAACAAATCTGTCCGAACCCCAAAATCAAGATTTTGACAATTATACACTTTTTTACATCGTCACCACGCCTAGACGAAATATTGTAGAAATATGAAAGTCATACCAGTTGTAGTCCAAAGATGGCTGACGCTCACGGTGAAATAATTTTTTGAATACCTAATACGGTTTTGGCTCACCGCTCGTTTGTTCGGAGGGAAAGTTTTGCTTTTGAGAGTTCTGCTCTACCATTGTGCTGCATGTTAATCAATGAGACCAGCAGGATTTCTCAAACCTTTTTATTCCTCCTTCCCATTAAGGTTATGAATGAGCTACAGCCATGAAAGTTACCCCAATCGGAGACAAAGGATAGCTCTCGCTTAGACTGAAATAATTTTTTAGATACCATTTACGGTTTGTCTTCAGCACTCGTTTGTTCGGAGCTGATAATCCCATTCAAAAAAGCCTGAGAACTAAGGAACGAAAGTGATGCGCATGTCTCTCTCTCACTGACAGGCTCGTTAACGTTGTCAAGGTAACCGTGCTTCAAAGGATTTTACCTCCACCACTTTAAACAGCACATTTTAATCTAATGGAGGGAGACAACACTGATTTAACATTAGGAAGTGGATACAATATGACTACTGACCATGACCCTTCCTTCACACGCAACCCTGATAGACTTTCAAAATAAGACTCCGGGGACCTTCAAAATAAAAGCCCCTACATTAAACTCATATTTTTTCCCAGCATATGGCTCAACATTATGACCCAAACTCAACCACTTTAAAAAAAAATGAGACTAGGGGTTTTTCAAAAAACCACCCTCAAATAAATATAAACTATATTTTTCCCAGCATATGGCTCAACATTATGACCCAAACTCAACCACTTTTAAAAAAAAATGAGACTAGGGGTTTTTCAAAACACACCCACAGCAAATTTCAAAATAAAAGCCTCCCATTGCCACTTCATCTACTGCCCTAATAACAAGGGAAAGAGTGATTTAATGATTAGAAAGTCATCAAGTATCACTGCTGGGTCTGACCCTTTTCTCAACACACTACTGCTAGACTTTCAAAATAAGACTCCAGTGACCCTACAAAATAAAGCCACTATATTATACTCGCGTATTAATTGATGGGCAAATAGGCTCACATTATGGTCCCCAAACGTTGCTCCTGTGAACCAGTGTGTTCTATTATGACTCCAGGGACCTTTTCAAAAACATACCCCAGAGTGTAATTTCACCAATAAAAGGTTCTCCCCATTTTATGCTTAATACAGCATCTATTCACCAATAACATGAAAAATCCAGTGATTTCATGATTTAGAAATGGTTGATGTTTTCTTTCTCACTGCAGGACAGACCCTTCCCTTTAACACACATCCATGATTGGAGAACTTAAGTCGGAATTGAAGACCTATAAAAGGGACTCTACAAAATAAAAAGCTCATCTATCATACACTCATTCATTGTTTGCCCCATATGGCTCGTACCTATTGACCCTCGAAAAATCAACCAAATTTCTTCAAATGGGCCTGTACACTACCAAGGCTGTTGGACCTCAATCCTTCAGTGCATATTGTCTTAATCAGGTTCATCTAAGTTTGACACTGTATTATAAGCTTCTGCTAACCTGTCTTATACTAGCTCAGCCGTTGCCTGGCCAGACGGTTGCCGTGTCATGTCGGGTGCTACACCCGGGATGTGGTTCGGTTGGTGGCTGATCAGAATTAATGTGAAGGTGCATTTTTTAGTCGCCTGTAGGTCTGGTGATATTTCAACACGCGGTGTGGGGGGTTCGGGGATGGTATACTGGTCATGTTGTTATGTTGTAGGTCGCGCGCCAGCATGGTCCTTTTAGTAGTGCCTCTGGTGTATAGGTAGTAAGCGGTAGTGTTGACTGGGGATGGCGTGTTTGTTATTTGTGTCATTGCCTAGGTATTTTTGTGCCTACGCAACGTTGTCTGGGTGGATTGCTCATTTCGGTGTTGTCTGCGATGCTCCAACCAAGCCACCCCCAACACCACACACCACCCCCCCCCACCCACCCCCCACCCCCCCACCCCCCCCCCCTCACCCCCCAACCACAACACAAAACACACACCACACCAAACACACCAACACCACACACAACAAAGAAAACGGTGCTATAACATGCTGGTCTATAAGTTCGTCTTGGGGTGTGGCTTACATTTTTGTAGTTCTACATATTTTTTTTTTTGATAAATTCAGCTTCCTTAAGGTGGTTTAGCTCTCTTGTCTATTAGCTTCTCTCTTTGTCCTTCCTCTGCTTGTCAGGTCGGTCTTGACATAGGGATTGTTTGATTTGTTTTTTCAGATCGCTCTTAAGGATGAACTGTTTTTCTTTTATGGTTATTTCAACCGACACATTTTATAAATCATTTCAAACTTGTTTTGCAAAGTCTTGACATTTCCACATTTTTAAATTTTGTAGTTTTGATACTTATTCAATTCCATCTTCTCAACATTTTATTCATCCTTGAGCTACTCATTTTTTTTCAACTCGCTAGATCAAGTTTTTCTTTGTAATTTATTTTTTCTTATGGATCTTGATTCCGCTAATTTAATACTTTTCAGCTCTGCTTGAGAATCTTTGGCTTTTTGCTCTCTTTCTGGAAGGAATTAAGCTTTTTGTTGTGTGCTAATTCATAAACAAAGCCTTAATATGTTTCTGGAAGAGTAGGTTAAAAACCCCCTTCAATATTTCTTTATACATTTTTCTAGAATAGTTGGGAGACATGATTTAAGACCCTTCTAGTGCCCCACATCTAGACATTTGTTTTTTTTTTTTTTTTTTTTTTTTTTTTTTTTTTTTTGTTTTTATATTATTGCATGTTTTGGCTGTGTAGCTTTTACGATTGCGTGCAGTTTTAGTTTATTTTGCCATTTACTGCCAAATAGGCACACGAAGGATTCCTAACCTAAAAATCTCAGATGATTCAACTGTTGTCTGCAGTTGAAGTTTTGATGACTTCTCATCCATTTTCATTATGTTTGCTATTTAATTTCAGCTTGTTTCATTCAGCAAAAAGATGTCCCCCTTGCTGTTTCTCCGAAACAGCTTATTCTCAGTCAAGTGCGGATTGTTATGCGATTCCATTATTGTTTTTACTGTATTTATATTTATTATTATTTATTATTATTATTCCGTAGGTTTTCTCTTCGTTTAACTAGTTCAACAGTTTTCAGCTGATTTAAACTAAGATTTGGTATCAAAACGTACAGGCTTGTTCAGGAGAGTTATGCTATGACTTTTGGTAAAAGATATTGTTGTAGTTTTTGCGATAGATTCCAGCTTTTCTGCGATTTTTTGGCCATTGAAACTGATGTAAAAACTTCAAACAAATTCCACTAAATCTTCAGCTACTTTGCCCTTTAACTACTTCAGCATACTTTAGCTAGAAAACACCATTAACTTTCTAAAAATTTTTTTCGTATCTTTTGCTCTTCTGTTTTAATCGGCTTTCAGCTAACTTTACAGTTTTTGCTTCAGTGAAAGCTCAAACTTTATTAACCAATTTTTACAGATTTTCAAAATTTATTAATTGGCAGTATGGACGGAATGTTCAGCTGCTAGAGTGTGCCACTCTAGCGTTTTCAAAATTATCACTCATGCGACAAACAGCTTCAACTCACTCGTTTATTTGTTTTACTCTATCTAGATAAGATTTATACAATCAAAACGTTTAGGGATTTTTTGTCAGGATTTCAGGAAATGTAACCCTCATCTGTGGCATTTACGGGTTTTTTTCGACAGGATTGTCCAGACACGAGAAGTCACATGTTTCTCCAATAGAAATCCCTATTTGAGAGCTCTCTGAAAATGAACTGATAAATTTATTAAAAAAAATAAATTACTTGGACTTTTTCGTATTATCGCTTCGAGTCCACGCGTGTCCTACTCTACCCTCCCCCCGCAGCTATGCCGTTCAGAGAGGGAATTGATTCGCCTTGGGAATCCCGTATCGTTGGTAGCAACATGAGCTTTGGTATAGTAAGTATGTTCCTCATAGCTTCTAGCATCAATTGAAGGAAGTGTGGTTGTCGATATGTTTTATCGGTTAGGTAAAGCTAGGAAAAAGGGTGTTGTTCGGGGGTAAAAAAAAAAAAAAACAAACAAAAAGAATAGAATCGGTACGAACCCCAAAATCAAGACTTTTGACAATTATGACTACTTTTTTTACATTTACACACGCTAGACGAAAGTATAGTAGAAATACTGAAAAGTGGTTTACACCGTTGTAGTCCAAGTGGCGCGTCACGGTGGAAGAGATTTTTTTTGTTTTTTGTTTTGAATACTAGGAATACGGTATAGGGCTCCGTCGTTTTGGTTCGGATGGGGAAAGTTTTGCTTTTGGAGGAGGTCTCTGCTCTACCATTGTTCTGATGGTTATTCAATGAGACCAGAGCGGATTTTTCAAACTTTTTGATTTCCTCTTCCCATTTAAGGCTGTGAATTGAGTACAGCCATGAAAGTTCCCACAATTGGAGACAAAGGAATAGCTCTCGCTTAGACTGAAATAATTTTTTTTAGATACCATTTACGGTTTGATCTTTTGTGTTTCAGAGCACATTGTTGGTTCGGAGCTGATAATCCATTCAAAAATAGACTGGAGAACTAAGGAACGAAAAGTCGTGAAGCGGTGTCTTATTGTCATCATGACAGGTCTGTTAACGTCGTCAAGGTAGGTAACGTGGCTTCAAAGAAGTAGAATTTTTACGTCCACCACTTTAATCAGCACATTTTAATCTCATGCGGGAGGGAGAAACACTGATTTAACATTAGGAAGTGGATACAATATTGGTACTACTGGCCATGACCTTCCCTTCACACCAGCAACCCTGATGACTTTCAAAATGTTAAGACCGGGGACCCTTGCCAAAATAAATGCCCTAAAATGATTTTAAAACTAATATTTTTTTCCCAGCATGCTATATGGCTCAACATTATGACCCAAAACTCAACCACTTTTTTAACAAATGAGCCTTAGGGGTTTTCTCCTATTTCCACCCCATAAAACAAACCATACACCACAGGCAAAATTTCAAAAAAAAAAAAAAAAAAAGAATTAAAAAAAAGAGAAAGAACTCCCATTGCCACTTCATACTGGTTCCATGATGCCTAATAACAGGGGAAGGAGTGAATTTAACGATTAGAAAGTCATCAAGTATCACTGCTCGGGTTGACTTTTATCAACACAACAACCTGCTAGGACTTTCAAAATGAGACTCAATGATCTTCAAAAATAAAAAGCTCGTATTGTATTGTGTAATTCTAATTGATGCAAATGGCCATGTATTATGACCTGAAATCTACCAGTTGTTTTCTATTAGATCTAGGGACCTTTTCAAACTAACCCAGATGATGAATTTCACAATAAAAGAGTTTCTCCCCATTTCGGTTTGAATTTCAGCATTTATTCATACCAATAAATGGAAAAAACCAGTGAAATTCATATTTACGGAGGAGAAAAAGTGTAAAGTCATGGGATTCTATATCATGGTGAGCATTACCTTCCCTTGACACTCATCCAATGATAGGAACTGTTCAAAAATATGTTTAAGTCTAAGATAAAGGGGAACTACAAAATAAAAGCCTCTTTCCTTTACGCTCAACTCATTTCATGCTGCGTATGGCTTTGTAGCTGATTTGAACCCAATAGTGGTCAACAATTTCTTCATAATTAACACTACCAAGTGCGTCCTGTTGACCACACACCTCATTGCTTATTTCTTAATCAGGTTCTTAGATTTTACACTGTAATAAAGCATCAGTAACTGTACTTGCAAACTAAGCTGCAACGGTGTTTTATTAACCAAGGGGCTCGTTAAACATGAGGTTAATAGGAAAAATAAATTTTTGCTGATAATACTAATTAAAGTAACCAAGAAAAGAAGAAAAGAAAAATAAAATAAATATATAGAAATAAGAAAAAATATTAAAAAATAAGTATCCGTCAATTTTTTTTATAAATTTCAGCTCCTTTACGTGGTATGAGTGGCTCTCTTTCTATTAGCTTTCTCTCTCTGTCCTTCCTCCTGTTCTCCATGGTCAGTCTTTTCAAGGTTGTGTGCAAATAGGTTTGATAGATTTTTCATTCCTCTCAAGGGATGACATGTTTTCTTTATG